>NC_134832.1:117449277-117751170 GCF_004210375.1 Tachypleus tridentatus | reverse complement strand
ATCTGCATAAAGTCTAATCTTACAGAGATAGTAGAAAATAAAAAAGACAAACATTTGATTAAGGTAAATAATATTCATTGTTACTCACATAAAGTTTACAATGTTGAAGAAATATCTTTAACCTTATGTTTTCATCAACTCAAAAGTAAAACCAAACAATTTTAACATGCATTTATTTCATTAAAGAAACACAAAGAAGGATGCGTTTTAATATGTTTACATTGTTTGGACAAGTTTTTTCGTATAATCCAAACAAGATTATTAGTTTCAAAAAAGCTGTGGCTATAGAGTGGAATCGAACTTCTAATTTTAGATTTGTAAATACAAAGACTTACAGCTATTCTGTTGAGAGACAAGTGAGCAAACAAATTTGATTTTGTGTAACCGAACAAAATAGCTGACAGTAAGGCTTTTGTCTATATTTTGTTGTTAAAAAATTGAACAGTTTGAATTGTTATTGTTAAGAAGAATCCTTTGAGAAATTAAGAGACAAAGCTAAATTGAAACACACTAAAACACAGTTATGTAAACAAAAACTATCCAAAACTACGTAAACCTCTATGTTTATATGAAATGCCCCATTTTATAAAAAAAATGTAAAAACGTGTTGTTTTTTGTCGGTAGCTTTATCGACCATGAAAGTTTGTGGGTGTCATTGCTAGTAGGCCATGTTCATCGACCATGAATGTTTGTGTGTTTCGTTGCTGGTAGGTCATGTTCATCGATCATAAATATCTGTGTGTATTGTTGCTGGTAGTCATGTTCATCGATCATAAATATTTGTGTGTGTCGTTGCTGGTAGGTCATGCTCATCGACCATGAATGTTTGTGTGTGTCGTTGCTGGTAGGTCATGCTCATCGACCATGAATGTTTATGTGTCGTTGCTGGTAGGTCAAAATACTAGTTACATTCTTCTTCTTGCTTATATCTATGCTACAACTCCAACAACAAACGTTTATAATTTAGCCAGGCCTTGAAACTGTTTTAATGTATTTATTCGTGAAACATGATAACTGGTTGTTTGTTCTTGTGTTTTAGCAAGAAACGTAACAATGGATTACCTGAACCACATAATTGAGCTTTAAATTTCTGCTCTGCATTATAAGTTCTCAGGCTTAATAATATTTATTGAAAGTGACAGATTAAATGAATAACCGCATCAATTTCATATGATGAAATAGGTCAAGGTGGTAATAATTATATTATTGAGAAACAAATTGATTGGCAAGAACTTAGAAAGATATATATATATCACAACATGCTAGTGTATGAAACTTTGTTTTACATAAGAGTTAAGCTATTTATCGTTTTTTATCACAAATAGTCTTGAGTTGTTTAACTATTTTTAGATCTCTTCACGATGGAAATTTTGTACGCATAACATAATAACATTGTAATTTCAAACACGACGGGAATGATAAGTCCAATGACGTGCCATCGGTACGTTTGCAAAATTACAACACTAAAATCCGGGGTTCCATTCCCCAAGGTGTACGGAACGCTTGTAGCCGATTGTGCAACTTTGCGCTAAAACAACAACAATAAATATGATAAGTTGTTGTAGAAAAGTATACAGTATGGTACATAAACGTTACATTTTTCGTTGAAGGTCTGAATCGTAGGTTGTGTATAGCAAATACCCAATGATATACATACATGTATTTATTTTTCAACCACTGTCAATTTTCTGTTATGGTTGGTTGGTTGTTAAGGCTTTTGCAGCTTTAAGACTGTTTTTTTAGCCAATAGTTTTTCTTATAGTGTTGAATGTATATGATGCAATCTAACTCTTTAACATGTATACGGAGTACTTTGAACCAAAAATCTCTGTCAAAGTTGGGGAGCAAATTACATTATTTATTTTATAACATTCGGTAATGCATTAATGTTCGGTTAAATTCTTAGATAATATTAATTATCTAAAATGAATAAAGAAAGTTCAAAATTTTATTCTAGATTTAGAATTAGATACATACAGACAAAAAATTTTTGGAAAAAAAAGTTTAAAATAAATTTCTTTAAACAAACAAAGTTCAATAAAAGGAGCTACAGCTGCTTGGTCTCGGGACACTATCTTCATAATCTACTCTTTTGTTACGAAGCTGTGAAACAACTCCAACATCTGCTTCAGGTATTAACTGGTGAGTAGATTCGCTTCTTATTGGAAGACAGTGGAAGCCCCGCATTTCTTCCACATGGAACTCACTAGCAGCACAGTTTTTTCTGCAGAATGGTACAGGTTCAGTGGAGAAACACATGTTACTACTACGCCTGTGATAGACGGTTTTGTTTAGATAACATGTTTCGGTAACTGGACTAGGCCAAGGAAAGATTCCTAGGTCTGAGCCTCTTTGAGCCACGTAAGGACTAGGTGATGGACAGATGACTGGTTTTATAGGTAGTGGAAGTTGCTGACAGTAATGACCACCTACTGCATAACTGTTGATGAAATCTTGACTATCTAAATAAAGACATTTTTGCGGGGACAGGAATTCCCTATAACTCTCTCCATTGTTGTCCCCACAAGCTCCACAATGAGCCCCATTGAAGTAAGGCGGCACCTAACGAATAAATTTAATTTAATTTTAAAAAAGTCCATGATAAAATTAGACAATCTCAACAAAAAAAAAGACATAATTCAACATTTTAAGAACGCATTTTCGATTGCTTACGAGAGTTAGAAAACATTTTTTTTCTTGCCTTAATTATAGAATTCTTTCCGTCATGTTCCACAGTTATACTTTCTCTCAGGACATGAATGACGACGACAGGTAATTCAGAAGTAGCAGATCGTAGATATATATATACTGGAGAAACGTAAGTGTCTAGCCGCAGTGTTTCATTAATTGCCAAGTGATGTAATGTTTCATTGATTGTGATTGATCTAGACTGTTTTACCACTGGGGGACTCACGTGGATCCAATGGCTCCCTACGGTCATATCTAGGGACTGTTTTACAAAATGATTTTTTTCTTATCAGTATGGCAAATATACAATTAACAAGTAATTATATATATATATAGAGAGAGAGATAGGGCGTTGTAACTTTTAATTTAAATTGTTTAATTTCTATGATATCAATATTTGATATTGAAGTTTGAAAACTACAACATTAAGTATAATATTACATTAACAAATGGTTATTTTCTTTGAATGGCTTGTATTTTTTCATGAGATATTACATATATATCTATTATAATACACTTTTAAATACTACTTAGAAGGCGGAAAAGTGACATAAAACTATCCATTAATAAGACATAAATATCAATAATCATTGAACATAAAAGATCAAACGTTACAGCCGATAAGAAATAAGCACCCACAACGTAAAAGATTAGACGAATATTTGAAAATAAATTAAAGTGAACTAATATTGTTGAAAATAAATTATTCTTGAGAGGAAATCAGCAACTCTAGTGTGTTCACTAAGTTTCTATAAGATGAAAGGTAAAAACATTGTAAACAAAATAAAAACAAGTTTCTACAGTACAGTATGTATAAACACTGAAAAAAGGATTAAACCTTTGTTTTCGTCGATGGGTCCATTTGGGTGTAGGATATAGCATAACGATGACTTGCAGAGCAGTCTTTAAAAAGAATATACTGACACTGGGTGTCCGGCAAAGGGTAAGTGACGTCATCAAAGGTCCGGATGTAATTTTCCATTAAGGCACAGCTACCTGACAAAGTTTAAGTCGACGTTCTTAGAAATATAAATCCATTCAAAAATGTCTGAATGAAAAAACAAACCACAATTATGCTTTAGTTCAAACAGTAAATGATATATTATGAATTCAGTAAAACAAAGCAAATAAAGTAACACTGCATGATTTTACTTAAATACTGTAAAACTGAATGTTCACGCTCAGCTTAGCTCCTGATTCACTGCATTACATTTTGTTCAATGTAACTGACTGATGATCTCTAAGTGAATCAAGAACCCAAACTGAAACTAATCTTAGACGTTGTCTCAGTGAATCAAGAACCCAAACTGAAACTAATCTCAGACGTTCTCTAAGTGAATCAAGAACCCAAACTGAAACTAATCTCAGACGTTCTCTCAGTGAATCAAGAACCCAAACTGAAACTAATCTCAGACGTTCTCTCAGTGAATCAAGAACCCAAACTGAAACTAATCTCAAACGTTCTCTCAGTGAATCAAGAACTCAAACTGAAACTAATCTCAGACGTTCTCTCAGTGAATCAAGAACTCAAACTGAAACTAATCTCAGACGTTCTCTCAGTGAATCAAGAACCCAAACTGAAACTAATCTCAGACGTTCTCTCAGTGAATCAAGAACCCGAACTGAAACTAATCTCAGACGTTCTCTAAGTGAATCAAGAACCCAAACTGAAACTAATCTCAGACGTTCTCTAAGTGAATCAAGAACCCAAACTGAAACTAATCTCAGACGTTACTGGAACCAGTTTTATAACATTGCTCATTCAGACAACTATTACACGGCAACTTTGTAATTAATGTATAACCTCACTGATCGGACACTCAAGAAGATAAGCATAGAGCTTCTTCTAAAACAAGACAGAGTGTTGAATAACTTATTTCAACCTATTAGTATGGACTTTGCTCTAGTTTTAGGGCTTGCTAATCCGACTTTAAATATAACATTTTTACTTTACTTTAAACAGTAATTGTCATTCATGATATTGTCATTATGTTATATATATCTTAAATATTTTCAGGTCTCATGTGTCTGGTAAAATTATCCTTAACGCAAAGAATGATAAAATATTCTATATTTTTAATTTAACATTTCTAATGTTAAGATCGTTACATACGGATGAATACGTTATATTATAACGATTTTAAATATACAAGTCAGCAAGTCAGATATATACAATTACGGTAGAATGGCATATATTGGAACTACATTCTAATATCGGCGTGATTTCATTGAAACTTGATTTGTTGTAAGAGAAGTATTTCCGATACAAAATATATATACAGTGAGATAACAAATGCATATTAAAATGGAAAATTTGGAAATTACAGTACATGGATACTCTTTGTAAAAAACGATGCTGTGAAACAAAGGAATGAGGATCACTTTAGGGTGGCAGGAACATCAAGAATGAGACATATACAAGTCGTACCACATAAGAGGTAAGTAGGCAAAGTTCAACGACTTGTAACAAATCCGAATTCGCTATCTCATTGCTTTTGGCAGAAGCTACACCTGTGTACCATGCAACAATATTCAAAAGGTGTCTCGGTCTTGAAAATAACACAAATCACCTGAACATATTCATTTAACCGTCACTTACCTAAAGCAACTGGAAATGAACAAGTACACGTGCTATTCCATACTCAGCAGCTGTGAATTATTTCTGTGTGATTGGACTATTGAAATGGTACTAATTTACTTGACGGATTAATGAAAGCATATAGGGAAGAGTTTTGCACTTTGGACAATGTAGCATTATGACTGTTTTTTATTGTTATTTTTGCAAAATAAACAATGCTGTACGGCTATTTACAAAATGCATAGTTGTAAGAGTATAATCAGACTCAGTAACATGGAGTGCAATGAAGTGGTGAGGTGTGAAAATCATTTTAAGATAACGTACTCAAACTCTGCTCTTTTGTGGCACAACTAACAGAACTGATGCCTAAACACGTTTAGTTCTGGTTTCAACTTTCTTTCTAAGTGGTAATATGCATATTTTATTAACATACAGATCATATAACTTACGTATACTTTGATAATTCATAACATAGTAGAGATGTTCCTTCAGATAAGACAGGAAAGATATCACTGTTGAAAAAGGTATCACATTGGGTGCGTAGATTTTAGTATAGTAAGTGTTTTCCCAAGGCGTTTGGATATAAAAGTTATACAAAGGCAGAGTGGATAGCTGTTTTATGGCCACTGAACTTATACGGATCTTGTTGGGAGAGTTTTGGACAGAAACAGCATTGGTATCCATGTATGGGTAAAGATAAACTTTTAAGAACAAGTCTAGTTTCCACGTTAAGTTCCTCAAAACCTGAGGCACCTGGAAAATTAACCCAAAATTTGTCGTCAGTAAATCTGTAGCATTATTTTTGGTATTGAATTTAAATTAAAATACTGACACAAATAACTATGAAGTTAAAAATTCTAAAATATGTTCATAAGATGTCATGACCACTGCTTAATATTCAAATTTAATATTTTTCTATTATTAATAAATTATTTTATTACTTTAATTACATATATAGCAAAATATAATACAATGCAAAATCTCAAGTTACTAAATTGGCAAATAACTACCGTTTTTAAAAAGCTAATATTTATATAATTTGATATGAAAGGTCGAAGAATAGAAAAACTTTCTAGAGTTAAGATAATATTCAATTAAATAATGTTGATTAGTAAATTAATAATTCAACTAATTTAATCATGACAGTAAAGAATATAACCAAAAGAAATACATTTAATACTTGCTCGTCATTAAATAGGTAATCTCATAATATTACTTTATAAAGATGTTTAATTAATTTCAATATTTAAACTCAATGATAAAGCACCAAATAACTTCTGAAGTAAGACAAAATATCAGTACATTATCTTTATTTGTTGTGTTTTAACATGATTCCAGAGGCACAACGGTATTTGTACGGACTTACAACGCTAGAAACCAGGTTTCGATACCCGTGGTGGGCAGAGCACATATGGCTCTATTGTTTAGCTTTGTGCTGAATTGCAAATAAACAGTCTATTGATAATATATATTTCAATCCATGAATTCTATTTAATATAGCGTTACTTTTATATGTGATAATAATAATATTATGTTATTTCTTGTTAAGCAAAAGAACTACACAATGAGCTATTTGTGTTTAGCAGAGATATCGAAACCAGGTTTTTAGTGTTATAAGCCTTCAGGCTAACCTATGAACCATTGAATACATCGTGAACTATAAAGAAAATCCTGTACTGTGTTGTAGTGCTGAGCATAGTTTTTTTTAAACCATAGTTATTTTATATTTCTAAACTTATACCGGCCCGGCATGGCCAGGTACTCGTAATCTGAGGATCGCGGGTTCGAATCCCGGTCGCACCAAACATGCTCGCCCTTTCAGCCGTGGGGGCGTTATAATGTGACGGTCAATCCCACTATTCATTGGTAAAAGAGTAGCCCAAGAATTGTCGGTGGGTGGTGATGACTAGCTGCCTTTCCTCTAGTCTTATACTGCTAAATTAGGGACGACTAGCGCAGATAGCCCTCGAGTAGCTTTGTGCGAAATTCAAAAACAAACAATCTAAACTTATACATTTGTAAAACGATAACTTCTATTTTGCAACATGAATCTCACTTTAAGCTTTTTCCAACTAAAAGTATTATCAATCTGTGTGTTTAATTATCTTATTACTATTCATGAATCAGAATTAGCGTTATTTTGTGTTCCTTCTATTAAACTGGACTTAAGAGTCAGTTATACACCATCACAATATATCCTCCCAGTGGCACAGTAGTACGCTTGCGGACTTACAACGCTAGAAATCGGGTTTAGATACCCGTGGTGGGCAGATAACAGGTAGCCCTTTGTGTAGCTTTGTGCTTAACTACAAACAAAACGTCAAGAAATATACTAGTTTTGTTTACGTATAAAGTATTGTAATGTAAATACAATGAAAACACAAGTATTTTTCTGTACAATAAAAATTTTACTTCATAGATGTGTTGGTGTTTCCTGTTAAAATTAATTTAACAAATACAGGAGCGATTACTCTTCCTTTATCGTTTCTTTGATTTCATCGGTTTTAATGTGTTGACAATCTTTGTTTCTTTCCGTGTGTTTGTTTGTTTGTTTTGGAATTTCGCACAAAGCTACTCGAGGGCTATCTGTGCTAGCCGTCCCTAATTTAGCAGTGTAAGACTAGAGGGAAGGCAGCTAGTCATCACCACCTACCGCCAACTCTTGGGCTACTCTTTTACCAACGAATAGTGGGATTGACCGTCACATTATAACGCCCCCACGGCTGGGAGGGCGAGCATGTTTGCGCGAGTCGGGCGCGAACCCTCGACCCTCAGATTACGAAGCGCACGCCTTAACGCGCTAGGCCATGCCGGGCCCGAAACGTAAGTTGAGATATTTTTCAAACTATTAAGTCTATGTAAATCTTATATTGTGCCATTTGACTTATCTCGATACTTGATAAATCATGACTATTATGCTTGTTAAAATGAGTTACATTCATACTTTAACAAAGATGTTACCTGAAGGGTTTCATACACTTATGTATATATTAGAACGTCTGAATTTTTTTCCAACGAAAATTTATAGAATAAAATATCTGATTAGTGAGAGGTCTTCTTTTTCTTATATTAAATACGCTAAATCTTGTTGCTGTGTGCTTTGCAACATTGCTTTTCTAAACAAGTCCACAAGCCAGTATTTGTGTTCTACCTATGGAATAGTAAAC
The DNA here is from genome assembly GCF_004210375.1 of Tachypleus tridentatus. NCBI lineage: Eukaryota > Metazoa > Arthropoda > Merostomata > Xiphosura > Limulidae > Tachypleus > Tachypleus tridentatus. The sequence goes on along the minus strand of NC_134832.1, from coordinate 117,742,737 downwards.
AACGTCATTTATTTGATATACTTACATTTCTATAGCTTATCTCATAAGTTTCGTTGTTCAGCAGCTTGCTGTCTTCAATGGCATGCTTACAAGGGAGGCTTTGACTCTTGCCTTCGTGAGTATCAATGGCGCACTGTTTATAGTACCATGGTAGAGGCCACTGGTCACTAAGACCAGCGACTGAAGACACACTTACATCGACACCACTGAAATCAATAGGACTATTCAGTTGTTCATAGCTTTCCTGGGCAACATACTGTATAAATATACATAAGTTTTGGTATTAGTGTACGAGCATAAAAGTGATAAAAATTACCGAGGTCAAAATTTTGAGAGAAAATACACCTTTTTCATAAACCTGCCAAACAATGAAATGTGTAGAACTTCGGATTTAAAATTATAAACATAACATTTTATAGAAATAAGGGATCAATGATAGTGCAGAATACAAACAACTAGTTTTTATGTGTCTAGTAAGTAAAGTTATATTACATCTTTTCTTTTGTATTAATTTCGTTAATAGTACTCATTAAAATGTTTACTACATATATATATATACTTTAATAATGTTGTATCACAAGGAAAATTATTTTGCCTTATTAGCTTAGTGTATGAATTTAGGACTAGCCTAAATCTCTTAAAGCCATCTGAGGATCCTGAGATATTTTTGGGATTATAGCCGAAAATATTGATATCAGCGAGTGTACTCAGCTGGTCATTCAGTTCCAATTGTTAGAAGCTTTTGTTTTATTACGATGTATGGTCATAATTAAGTCAGCTTATTAACTAATTACACTATTCATTATATTAATTTCTAGTTCTAGCTCATGTAGGCGGTTTAAGTTGATCGGAAGTTACTGATAATTTCACATCAATAATAGTTCTAGATGTCATAAAATATTCGCTTGAGACAAATTTTTTCATACTAAAACTGAAAGTAATGTAGTGACATCTTTATAGTGTTCCCAATAAACTCCAGCGTGTTTCAAGGGAGTTTTATTAATATGTCAATCATGATCGCCGTCTGAATGTCCACTCACGACTAGTAAACAAACAGCTAATGCATATTGCAAATCCTAGGAAAATATTCCATTTAGAGGTAACATGTGTGTGTTGCGCCATATATCAAGTGGTTGGAATTAACCTTCATATTAATTCAGTCTAACCGAATAAATTTTGATTTTACTCTAAACTGAACGATTGAAGGAAAATATAAGTTAAATGAAGTTATTGAAGAAATCTAAGGAGCAAAACAATCCGTGGTATAGTTTTAACCATTGTCAGGTTACCTACCGTTTATTTATTTTTCAGTGTAGACAGCCATTCCTCCTTCTTTGTTTAACACATGTTTCAGAAGAAAACACAGAAACAACTAAACAAATATACAAACGTTAACACAGCTGTACCTCTTACTAAATATTTTAAAACAAAATATAATACTACTATTAATAAAACGCTTACATCAACATGGATATCTCCATCTGCGGAACACTGTTTTCCCCAGCCTATCTCAAACTTTGAGTTAACCGTTTGTCCTCGGGTATAACTTGGATCCAAATAGAATTCATTAGGTCTAGGGGGATAGACGGTGACACCATTTACGCATACCTGAAAAGGGATAAAAGACATGTGCAACAAATCGAACATTCCTATGATTTATGATGATATAAAAGCTCATAAAGCAGTATTCTATTAGCAGTGTATTAAATAAAACTGGTTTGAGAAAAGCACGTACTTCTTCATAAACAAACATTGAATTTTCTTTCACAGTCTACTTCCTATGATAGTCACTAACGCTTTAAGTTAGCTTTTAGATTGATTCATACAAAACTAAATATCAACATATTTTTAAACAAATCTGTGGGAAGTTGCTACTAAAGAAATTCTATCTAACAGATAAAAAGGCTTTCACTCATCTTCCATGTGCTGAGTTGAAGGTCACATTAACCGATTTTTCCTACAGCCTACAAACTACACAGAACAACTCAAGTTTATGATAACGTGTCCTACAAAATATGAAACCTTAATTATATAACTGTATCAAAATACAGAGAAAAATTCAATGTGGAGTAACGTAACATTACCAGATAATCAATGTGGAGTAACGTAACATTACAAGATAATCAATGTGGAGTAACGTAACATTACAAGATAACAGAGCCAGTATGAAACTGATAAAATAACCTAAACTAAAAGAATAATGCAATTTTTTTCATTGAAAATTAGACCAACAAAAGCAGTTACAATAAAGGTGACGTTTTCTGACGTGTAACATTGAATGAATAGTCAGCACGTTTATAAATCATGTAGCATACGACAAGAATATCTTAAATATTTTGGATTAAGGAAAAACCAAACCTCGTATGGTGGTGACGCGAATAGTTCAAAGGGAGAAATTTGCAGATGTGCTCTGGTCCAGGTCTTGCTCCAGTCGATCCTGTGAGCGTATGTGAATTCAAAAACGCTAGCTACGGGAACTGTACTCTTCCCTTCAAATATAACAATCACGGTATCACAAATGGTTGCATGCAGTGTGCTTGCTGGGGTAACACTGGGCTTGTAGGATTTCCAGAGAGGATGAACTTTAGATAACATCGTATGGATGCTGTCCTCCAAAGAGGGGATAGAGTAAGCGGATCCATAAATGGATTTGTAAGCTCTCTTCAGGCTTGCTTCAGGGAAATGAGACGAGTACTGGGTGTATTCCTGAGATTGATACTGTTTGTATATAGATTCCCTGTCGTAACCAGTGACGACTTTCGTTCCGTATTCTGTACGGTTGTAATACGCAGTAGCTTTAAACTGCAAAATAATAATACACATACATACATATAATCAGATATTTATTGTTGTAATGTTGTTTTACACAGAACAGGTGAAGACAAACAAAAGTTCATTTAAGAAATTCGTAATGTTGTTAAAGTACTGATTTATCGTATGACACTTTTATCATAAATATTGAAACCTAAACAGATAACTTGTAATACATTTATAATAAACACCGAAACATAAAATATAGTTTGTAACATATTTATCATATAAACAGAAATCTAAAGGAATACCTTATAGCACATTTACCATAAATACCAATAACCTTAAACTATACTTTATAACAAATTTAGCATAAACACCAAAACCTTAGAAGATATTTTGTGACACGTTTATCACAAACACCGAAACCTTGAAAGATACCTTATGACACATCAAACATAAATACAGAAAATTAAACAAATGCCCTTGTGGCACCTAACATAAACACGACAATCAGAGTAAATCACCAAAAATGTCAAAAATATTTTGACAGCTCAAACGGCTGGTTTGGGTTCACAAAAAAAAAATGAACCTGACGATGACCGAAGAAGGTCGAAACGTTTTTCGCTCCTCCACATAAAAAAAAATCTCAACGCAAACCAGCCGTTTTTATATATATATTTCTCTACAAGTGGGTTTTTTGTCATCACTGGTATTTTGATTGCTCTTCATCAATTCGTTCATATAAAAAATGATTCCAAATCAGAGCGGGTGTTTTGACTGTATTCTAATGTGTTGAAGCTCCAACACCAACGCTAAGAAAGTAAAGCATTTTCTAATCTGTTTATTTAATTTTTTCATATGAAATCTCAATTGCTGTTTATGTATTTTAATACATTTTCACATTTGTTAAGGAGAAGCAATTATATAAAGCTCTACTCTGTTAACTGAATAATCTATTTAAATATCTATCATTGTAATAATGTGTTCTTCAAGTTGGCATGCTATTGTATTTCAAACACATGGCTTATCGTCTTACTGTTTGTTTATTTGTTCGCTTTAGAGCAAAGCCACACTGAGGTATCTGATGTGTCCACTTCTGGGAAACAACCCCCAAAGTTTAGTGTTGTAAGCCTGTAAACTTACTGCACTCCTACAGGGGGACTACCTATTTATGTAAAAAAAAAACTGTCCAAATTCTCTGTATACTACACACGAAAGACTTATGTTCCTTACAGCGATCGCGTCAAATGAGCACTTTTCATAGAGGGTTTCAGTTAATCTGACATGCCTAATGCGTTAGGACCAATAGCTTGTTCTAAAATGGGGATATATTTGTATGTTTTGAGTGTCAGTGAGTTGTAGTTTGAATAACCATCATTTCAGTGCGAAAACAGAAACAATAACTAGTACAAACATACAGATTATTGTTGAAACTTTTTAAAAAGAAAAGAGAGAAGGAGAAAATATAACCATTAACCTTAGAAATACAGATGGATTTATACGTCACGTATTCTTAAAGTATTTATACACCTTGTTGATTGTGGGTTTATAAGTTTGTTGTTCATCCTGTTTCTAATAATATAGGAGTTGCAAAACAAATTGTAATTAGAAAAAAACAACAAGAAATATAGTATTGCTATTGGCCCACTAATTACTTGTCAGTTCTTATAACATCTGATGTAAACAGTATTGTAATTAATCCCAACAATTATTGGTCAATTCCTTACAGAGACGTATGTAAACAATGTTGTAATTAACCTCTGTAATTAATGGCCTATTCCCTACATTGAATGATAAAAAGGTAAAAGATAAAATAATTCAATATGATAGTATACGCGGATACCACCAGCAATGAATAGTATATAAACAAGTCAGCAATTTAAGGGTTAACTTCAATTAACGGATCCCATTAAGGACACGACTTTGTTCACTTTCTTTATTTGTTAGAGAAATAGTTCAGGCAGGTCTTTATCTTATTACCTTCTTAGACTTCTAGTGTAATTTTAACACACTTCAAGGGTTAACAATAGCTCCATATTCCGACTGTATGGACGAAGATATGAGTTCCAAGTACTAACAATATTGTGCATATATATACTAGAAATGGAAATACGATGTGTCTAATAAAGTCATCTTCAAGAAGATAATTAAGTGAAGATTGAGTAACTATTCTTTTCAGATAATGAAACCTTTTCCAATTTCTCCCTCTCTGGAGTGTGATTTTAATGTCTGCCTACGTCACTTAACTTTGAACTTTTTTTCAGTAAGAAATTTCATAATATGGATATTAACTAAAAGACCTCATATATGTAACAAAAATTAGGTACTCTGTAAATGTGTTTTCATATTCTTCTTAACTTCTAAATTTCGGATTCAAAGACAATGGCCTATAAAAATAACAAGTCAGATGTATCTTTTGTCATTCACATATCACTGTTCAAGAGGCCTTTCGTACAATACCAGAACTCATCACTATTACTTATCTAAGCTTGAAATTTTATAGAATAAACAATAACTACATATTTTATAATCAATATTTATATTTACTCAGAAATAACGAAATGTAACATTTAGTTACAGAGATTCAAGAGAGTTGCCACGAATTTAATGAAACAATTAGCTATTGTTTCGTAGACTATTTTATCTTCATGTGACTTTTACCTCTGTGATAGGGTTATGGTGGTCTTGATGAACCCATACTGAAAATTCTCGGTATCTTTTACCGGGGTTAACGATAGTTTCAATTAGGCCAGCCAACAACCCCTTTTGTGTGGAAGTGGGGCTCCAATAGAACGGTGTATCTGACCAGATGGTTTCTGCTACTCCTTGTATATGGAACTTCAATCCAAGTACTTCTATGCCGTACTCACGATCATACTAGAGTAAACAAATAAAATCAAGTTTTATGTCTTAAAGTTAAAGCTGAAAATAATAATCTTATAAAGAATGTGACTGTATATATATACTTATTAACCATATTTCAACGTCATCGTTGAGAAAATCAGTCTGATACGTATCAACTTATTCCTTAGATATATTTGTATCTGTTTTTATATTTTATGTACAAATTGTGTTTACGTGAATTTTGTTTTTCATCTGTAGACATATTTTAACAATAAACTAAGTTGCTGCTGTTGAGTGTCATTTTGCTTACCTTCAGAGGAACTGGTAATGTTCGAATAGGAATATAATCACCTAAGAAGTGCTCGTGAACTGGTACTGCAACAACGGATCTCCTTATGAATGTTCCAGCATCACTCTTGTGATGGAAAATCTTGTTCGCCTTCGGCGTGACAGATATACTCACAGTGGAATAAGGTTTCACCACTACAAAACTGACATCTATCGGTAGAGTAACGTGGCTTTGCTGGTACACAGTCACTCCGTGCATGGTGTGTTCCGTAGGGTTAACGATGATTCCGGAAGCATGGCAGGAGGAGTAAATACTAAGTGAACGTAAGAAATAAATGATTAAAAAGTGGAAACAGTACTCACGCTTTAAAGGGACAATCTTAAAGCGCTTCCAATCTAACCTTTCGCTGATAGTACCGTAATAATTAATTATAACGATGTTAATTGCATTTCTCATTGAACATCTTTTAACAGCATGCCTTGCACTCACTGAGGTGTGGCCCAATACGGACCACAGTACCATAATCGCCTTGTACAACATGTTAATGCAAGCAAAGCTATTGGTAAGCTCTAACAAAATGTTAAATGCAGTGTTTCACAACGAACAATGCGTGGTTAAAATCACATTGTTATGTGTTCCTCTAAAGTATAGTATCTGTTTAAAATGATTGTAATTTTATATTGTTGATCAAATAAATATCGCATTTATTGCAACATTTGGTGTAAAACATAAAGATTCGGGTAACTTACGTCGGCTGTATGTGACTTGAAATCTTCAAGACGTCAGGAAGTAATCCAGAAGACGCAGGTGCTATTTCTATTCGAGCATTCTTAACGTGGACAGATAAAATTATTGGATTTCGGTGGGAAATGAGCAACGGTAAACCAATTTCAGAAGGAACGACTTTGTACATGCCCGATGGTGTGATCATTTTCACATAACGATAGCTCACTCCACTATTCAGTTTATCCCACATATATCTAAGCCACTCGTAAGCTACAAAATATTGAAACGTTTTCTTTTAGAAACAGAATGCTGAACCTTTTTCAGTCAAGTAGTAGCTATCTAGCTGATGTTGTAGCATTTGGTTTTAGGTACTTAAATCCTAAAGTAGTAACCCCCACACCACTTGCCTATATACATACACAGAAAAGTTTCTAGATTTCTTTGAGTGACTCAAACAGTTTAATAACATAAGCAAAATACATTACACAAACAAATAAAAGACGTATCACAAAAAACTGTTCGCGAAATCGTAAAACATTTTGGGATAACGAATATTTTGGAGTATGTACATCAATTTACTATCACTTTATGCGTATGTGGGAGGCGGGGGGGTCGTCACAGCTTGAAATATCTTCGAGGGGGACTGACAGCAGATTAATTACAGAACTCATGAATTGGAGGATAATCAGAATTTGCGATATTATGTAAAGCAAAATCTGCTGTTACAGAATAGTTTTACCCGAAGTGAATGGTCATGAAATATAAATATTTAAAGCAGCCTCAACCCCGTGTTCATTTAGGAGCTTAACTAAATGACTAATAATCAGGTGCCGCTTTTAGGTAAGAATATAATTGTATGCTTCTAACAAAAATACTGTTTTGCGAAAACTAAACCATTATAAATTCTACTTATCCTTTAATTGTTTTGTGAAGTTTATAATTAAGTGCTATTGTTACACGAAACTGATACTTAGACACATAGTGATGTCAGCTACAGAGATTACAGTTTTATATATTAGCCCTTAAGCTTACTAGTTTAATTAATTAACATACAAAGTAGCATTACTTGAATTCAGTTGGTTCGTCTCAACTTCTTTAGTTGTATTGATTTTTTCTTAATACATACTTTTAGACAGATACTACTCTGATTAGTTTAATTAATTAACATTCAAATTAGCATTACTTGAATTCAGTTGGTTTATCTCAACTCCTTCAGTTTTATGGATTTCATCTTAATAACATACATTTAATTAGATATTACTCTGATTAGTTTCATTAATTATTTAATAAAACAAAATCAATTGAAAAAATTTGAAAGTCGAGGAATTAGGTAACATTACCTGATTCTAATATTTCTATGACATATCTCGTATCGAGTTCTAAGTATGATGTTCTGTCAAACAGTTTGTAGAAGAATGTTGCTATGAATTCCTCTGGCTCTCTGACTTCCAGATTAATTTTTTCTTTCCACCTCTGAATCTCCTCGTGAATTACATCTCTTCGAGGGTAAGTAGAGTATAAATTTGACAATATGTCAGAGTTATTTAGAATATTAAACAATTGATCCAAGCCCTTGGAAGCGAATCCAATCTAGAGCAAACAATATGTAACTTCTTTATGCGATACGAGAAAGTATTTATTGTTTACATAAAACAAATCACATAAAAGAAAAAAAGAATTTCGCCCATAAATGCAAAGAAAAAATGATTAAATATATCTTCCGTTTTAAATTGCTTTAATATAAGCAGAAATTTCACTTGAATAGTGAATCCATTTTGTTTTTAATCTTAGCTAACCAGTTGGATCGTTATTTAGTAATGTGTGTGTTTGTGTTTTTCGTATAGCAAAGCCACACAGGGCTATCTGCTCAGCCCACCGAGGGGAATTGAACCCCTGATTTTAGCGTTGTAAATCCGAAGACATACCGCTGTACTAGAGGGGGGCTATTTAGTAATGGCTTTGTTATCCCAACTAAGACATTTAACATAAAAGCAAGTTAAGGAGTGATATTTTGAGACCCAGGAATTTTTCAGATTATATTTCAAAATTCTTAGCGTGAAAACTATATTTATTTTCGAAAATCACGTACCTCGATTGGTATATCAATAAAAGGGCCTGTGTTATGTAACGCTGCTAGATATCCCGAACGAGGCCAGAATGAAACGTTGCTTCGGATGGACTCATACAGAAACTGAAACCCATAGTCATGTGAAGCTGTTGCAACGACAACAAAAAGACAGCAAGTTAATAATCTGTATAATAGTAGAGAGTATATAGTAAAGTCAGTTAACACATCTTTAACTGGTCTGGGGTGAATTACATCAGAATAGCTGCTAGAAAACCTTTAATTGGTCTGTGGTGAACTACATCATTGTCTAGTTATTAAAAAACCTTCTACTGAGTCTGTGGTGAACTACACCAGTATAGTTAGTAGAAAACCTTTAACTGGTCTTTGGTGAACTACATCGATATAGTTACTAGAAAGCCTTCAACTGATTTGTTGTGAACTGCGCTAGAACTATTACTAGAACAGGCTCAACAATGTGTGAAGAACTACGTCAGTAGAGTTACAATAATAGCTTCAAATGAATTGTAACAAATTGCATTAGTATAATTACAATAACAGCTTTAACTGATGTTTGATGAATTGTGACAATAGGTTCCTAAAAATCGTTTGACGTTTCTCCAAATAAACATTATTATTCATTTTCTGAAACACAAAAAATCAATCATGGCCATGAAATCTTTTTGTTTGTCGTATTTTATATTTTAATATGTTGGATAAAACAAGGAAAAAACGTATTATTTATCAGTTTTTATTCAACATTTAGACACTTATTATTCAAAAATGTGTAAATTCACATATATACGACATAAATGTGGTGTCTAAAATACTTACCGTCGTAAATGTCTGTTTGGTAAAAGTGTGAATACTGTATTCCCAGTTCCACAGGTCTAATGGAACCCACCACATATCGAATATTCTGAGCCCTAATAGCATTAAAATTATATTTAAAGTTATTTTTAATTTAAAATATAATATAACATACAAAACAGTCATTAAGATCATTTTCTCATCGTGAAAACAAAGAAGACTCTTTTGTTAGTTAAAAGTCCAAGGGTATCTTACCTTTTAAATTAGGCTTATATACTTGTTTTCAAATTCAAGCTAATAATTTTCCTTCACGTTATTTTTACTTCTACTAAAAACGTAATTTATTTGTAAACATTGAAATAATTGAATAGTTAAATAAGTTGATATTTTTGTGTTTTCTTTTGTTTTTTATTGAAAAACTGAGTAACATTACAATACTAAATAATAATGTAGTAATATAATTACATTTATTTTTACAGTAAAAATATATCATATACTTTTATTTTATTGCACATGAGTTATAACAACTAGTAGCATACGATCAATTATTTCTATTTTTTAATATTTTTATGGAATAAAATAGTAGGAAAAGAATATAAAGAATTGTATGGAAATAGAACAGAAAATCAAATGGCTAGATTGCTTTCTGCGCTTCGTTTACAATGGTTCATCAAACTAGAAATCTTCAACCACCAAAAATAAGCTCAAAACAGAAGCGTAGGATATAAACGTTTTGGCTATTAAGTTTTATAATAAGGTAAATTCGTATTTAAGTTGTTGTAGCATAAGTACTGTACATATCCTAGTTTCCTCTATGCATAGTGAACATTTGATGTAATGCTTTAATATAATGTTAGGTTTGGAAAGTACCTAACGAAGAAAAACTTTAAGGGTACAAAACAATCGTCTTTTGAAGTTTGAAAGTTTCTAAAGTGAAACTGAAATTCACTGAAATGCAGACCATTGACTGTACCCTAATTTAGCTACATAAACTGTTACATTTAGAGGCTTAGCTCTGTCATTTCATCAGTCTTTTTCTTATATCATAGTCCTTGAGCGATGCCAATAGGCTTGATAGTTTATAATCCGTTTAATGTCATATATCTTCCAACCAAAATTTTGTGTATAAAAATAAACAAATAGATTTTTCCTGGAGTCCAATCGTCCAGTGTTTACAACAATTGTTGACACCTTGACTTACCACCAGTTAGTCAGACAATAATATAAATTAAACATGCTTATAATAATTATTATAATAGACTTACAATTCCTGATAGCAGGGAAAGGTTGAATTGCTCATCGTCACTAGGGCTGTGTACACGAAACTGCTAACTTGTTTGTTCTCTTCTCCCCATAACTCAGACACCACTCGCTCTAGTAGATAAATAGGTGGCTTGCTGTACAAAATGACTGAAAAAGCAGCTATCCTAATCTCATAAGGTTCTTCAGGGTTGAAGTATATAGGCAACATTAAGGGCAAGACCTATAAAAATGAAATCCAAAAAGTCTTAGAAGCCAATGTATCATAGAAATTTTTTAAAGCTGGTAGACAATATATATATATGTGTGTGTAATTTCTTGTTTCTTGTAAATAAAAACCAAAAACGCTGCACCAATTGAAAGGTTGGGTAGTTCTTGAGAGTTATAATACATAGTTTAGATAATTGGTTGGGGCCCTTTATATTAGTATAATTTGTCAACTGGATTACTAATTAGTGTCTTACCACCATAATGGGGGCTGGAAAGCCAACTATAGGAAGTAAGTTTATTTAACCTATTTAAGTATTAATACCTTATTATTATTTACTTTGGAAAGCAGTCATCTCCTCACAAATGTCTATAATTTCGTGTAGTATTTTTATCATTTTTGGGGCTTATTTTAATTTGTAACAAATTTAAAAAGTCATGATATATACATATATATATATGTATATATTTAAAAAAAGAGTGTGACGACAATAAGTTTCGTCATGTGACTTGAAGGAATGACATCAAAGTTGACAACCAAACTGGTAACTACATTTATAACACTGGAAAGAATTTTACAGAAATTTTCCATTTATTAGTTAGGTTGGCCATGTATTCTGTTTTACCCACCATCATGTCCGAAGTTGAACATCCAAATATCTATTTATAAGTTAGGTGTGTCACGTATTCTGTTTTACCCATCATCATGTCCTAAGTTGAACATCCAAATATCCATTTATTAGTTAGGTCACGTATTTTGTTTTACTCACCATCATGTCCCAAATTGAACAAAAACGCGTCCTACATAACTAACGAATATTTGCTGTAAAATTATGATCAATGGTATTAGTGTAGCTACCAGATGGACTAACAGTTTTGACTTCATTCCTTTAAGTCGCACAGCCCTTGCTTTTTTGACCACAACTTTCTTTACACCTACGGTGTTTTTTATTAGATCCTGATAAACCTACATCTGTGATTGATTCTAGGCTTAACTAACGTGTAATGTATTTACAGCTGACCATAATATTGGTAATATTTAATAGCACAAATATGAGTTTCTTGTCATTTGACTGATTTTTTGTTGTTGTTGTCAGTATTAGCATGCATATGATCAGTTTTATGATCACTGTTTGTATAATAAAACATTTTTGGTAGAGTTTTGTTTAACATTTGAGCTGTTTGTGGTTTATATATCAGTTTTTATGAAATAGATGTACCTTTGTTATACACGTATTTAACGAGGTAAAAACCCTTTTCTAATGTTAGCACTAAGCATGTACACATGTTAAAACTACAAATAAATAGAGCATAACATTTAAGAGAGCCCAGTGGTAGTAGTTTCTCAAGTCGATGCTGTTTAAGTACAGTACTGTTCGTCGGTAGATTTGTAAAAGTGAATAAATTAAAGCGCCCCTGATCTTGAACTAGTGTTTCTTTGTGTGTTTTCTTACAGCAAAGCCACATCGGGCTATCTGCTGAGTCCACAGAAGGGAATTGAACCCCTGATTTTAGCCTTGTAAGTCCATAGACTTACCGTTGTACCAGCAGGGAACAATCGCAAATTACCTAACCAAGCTTCGTATCTGGTTTAATTAAGTTAGGGAAAAACTTAACCATGAGCTAAGGTCTAATTAGTACTTACAGTAATAGTTCAACATACAAAAGTACGTACATAATGTGTTCACTCTTGAAAATACGTGACTGAGGACTGAAAGTTGAATTAAAAGTAATAACATAACAATTAACCTTCAGTACACATAACATAACAATTAACCTTCAGTACACATAACATAACAAATAACCTTCAGTACACATAACCACTTTCGATACACTTTGTTTTTTATTTTTTCATAAATAATAAGTTTTATAACGATACATTTTTAATACACATTTTATTCTAACGTACAAAAGTATACGCGTGATGAGCGAGTTTATCAGAAAAATAAATATCTGATGGCATTTGATAAATCTTTCGATTATCATATTTTCATACAAAATAACAAAAATAAGAAATTAATGAAGGCTTAATGTTAAGCATAATGCCTAATTCACTTATACAGCTTTCATTGTTATAACATTATAACTACTTACGACAAATAATTCTACGTTTCATCGTATTAACTCCATGATATTTAAGACGAGACAATCCTTTAACAGAAATTGTGTGATAATTTCCTAACCGTCTCACTAAGGCGAATTTCTTACCTCTCTAGGGTGTGTGTGGATTATATGGTGGAGTGCGTAAATGGTCACCTGGCGTAGAAAATTCCAAGTGGCTTCAGGGTTTGATTCATTTATATGTAAAGACTGGCTTCTTGGAGACTTGTAGATGAGGTATGGTTTCAGATAGGACAGAATACTCGGATGGGTGATGTGAGACAAAAGCTCTATATAGGTTATCTTTTTGTAAAACTCTCGTGTTGATTCCAGAAGATAAGCTACTTTCTGATAAATGAAGGAAAAAAGTTTGACTTAAAACACTGTGGACAACGTGAAATATTTCATTCAAATACTTCCTTTTACATAGAAGAAACTGTGTTCCATTAGTTATATGTATAGTTCTATAAACGCGGTGAATACATTTATTGCATTATGAGAAAGGTTTTATTATAATTTTTAACGTTTTGCATTCATTGTACTATTTTATACAGTTGACAATTCGGAACAAGACAGTTTTATGAAGGTATTTGATTCGTTTCATTACGGGCCTTCTAGGAAAACATTAATACTTTGAATTTAGTTTTAATTTAAAGAAACTATCAAGATAACAAATGTCCAGCACATCTCAGTAAACTATTTTCATAAATTAATCCTCTACCTTATTTGCACACAGAAATATCATTGTACATTTAAATACACGCATTGACTTGTAAAATAGAGCTAATTTGGAGATTAGGTTCTCATCGTCGTGAGACTTAAGATAGAAACCAGTAGCACAAGGAAATCTATCTAGTATATTGCACTTTATTATTTCAGTAATAATAAAAAACAACAAATAATATTCGTGTTTCGAATAGATACATGAAATTCACTGGAAGTACAGAATAACAATAAAAGATATCATATGCGTAAAATAAAAATATTTTAATTTATCTGACATGGTTTGGAAACTCCGAATTGTCCTCATCAGAGTCAGTAATACAAAACGTAACTTTAGACAAGATTAATGGAGTACAAGAATAGTTACTTCAGACATTTTTTTAGAAGTAATCATAGCTTTAAAGAAAGTATCATTTTACTTCTAACATTTTAAAGAACACTACTATTCTACAGTAACTTGCCTCGATGTAACGTATGGCATGTTGAGGACTACAAACAGCAGTATGGAACATAGTTTTGGCATGGCTTTGTTGTGGGCTAATTCCAAAGAAGGAGCTCACTTCAAGATCAGAATAATCATGTTTCACACTGTGTGGATAACTTGAAGGCCACGCCTTAGGAGTTAAACATGCTCGGTGAACCAATTTTCCGAAAGCAATAGATGCCGAAGAAAAAAGCGAGCGATGAGCCTGAACTTCTGGATTTTGAATCAGTGTCTGTAATGGATTATAAAATAAACTGAAGCTATAAAAGATATAATGCATTATTTGTTTGTTTTTTTAATTTCGCGCAAAGATACACGAGGGCTATGTGCGCTAGCCGTTCCTAATTTAGCAGTGTAAGACAGCTAGTCATCACCACCCACCTTGGGCTACTCTTTTATCAACGAATAGTGGGATTGATTGTCACATTATAACACCCCCACAGCTTAAAGGGCAAGCATGTTTGGTGCGACGGGGATTCGAAACCGCAACCCTCGGATTACGAGTCGAGCGCCTTAACAGCACCTGGCCATGTCGGGCCCATAATGCATCGTCATTGTTAATCAAAGCATTTAAAGAAACTAACTTGACAGTATTCATTCATTACAATTATTATGATAAGTTATTCTACAATATCCTTGGTATCATAAGATTTGAATTAGAAACTACAATGAAAGTTTGTGTGTTTGTTTGAAGTTAAGCACTTAGCTACACCAACACGGGTATCGAAATTTAGTTTCTAGCGTTTGGGTCCGCAGACATATCGCTGTGCCACCGAGAGACACAAGTGAAATAAACACATGTTAGAATCACGAAATAGTAGAAAAAACTACAACTGAGCCAAAATTATTGAATATATTTAATCAAAAAGTATTACCTTTAATTTAATAACATTAGGATGAACAAATGAGGTATTTTAATCATATGTATGTTTTGTATTATTATTTTAGCTAATAGGTTATTTTAATTGATACACTGATATACGACGGAACAGTTTCTTTCTCTCTCTATTAAACTTGGATAATATTAAGCTCTAGGAAATCACATATACTTGGTTTGTACTCACAAATATTTCATTAATTGTATGTTCAGATGGATAAACCACATTTTGAGGAATTCCTTCCACAAGTTCGCGAGCCTCGTTCACAGTGACTAATTTGTGTTCAATCAAGTAGACGATGATGTGAACTGCAGGGTTAGAACCACTCTGGGGAAGAGCGTCAAGTAACAGCTTCCTAACCGAGAACATAAACAACAAACAGGGTAGTACATAACCGAGAACAAAAACAACAAACAGGACAGCACATAACCGAGAACATAAACAACAAACAGGATAGTACATAACCGAGAACATAAACAACAAACAGGATAGCACATAACAGAGAGCATAAACAACAAACAGGACAGCACATAACCGAGAACAAAAACAACAAACAGGACAGCACGTAACCGAGAACATAAACAACAAACAGGATAGTACATAACCGAGAACATAAACAACAAACAGGATAGCACATAACAGAGAGCATAAACAACAAACAGGACAGCACATAACCGAGAACATAAACAACAAACAGGGTAGCACATAACAGAGAGCATAAACAACAAACAGGGTAGTACATAACCGAGAACAAAAACAACAAACAGGACAGCACATAACCGAGAACATAAACAACAAACAGGGGACAGCACATAACAGAGAGCATAAACAACAAACAGGGCAGCACATAACCGAGAACATAAACAATAAACAGTTCAGCACATAACAGAGAACATAAACAATAAACAGGACAGCACATAACCGAGAACATAAAAAATAAACAGGACAGCACATAACAGAGAGCATAAACAATAAACAGGACAGCACATAGCCGAGAACATAAACAATAAACAGGACAGCACATAGCCGAGAACATAAACAATAAACAGGACAGCATATAACAGAGAACATAAACAATAAACAGGACAGCACATAACAGAGAACATAAACAATAAACAGGACAGCACATAACAGAGAGCATAAACAATAAACAGGACAGCACATAACCGAGAACATAAACAATAAACAGGACAGCACATAACAGAGAACATAAACAACAAAGAGGACAGCACAAGCAGATATTGCCAAAACATTTTCTGTAAGATAAGTACATAAAAAAGTACTTAGGAATTAGGAATTTTTTACAATTTTCCTGTTAGTTAACAGTACTCACCGCCAACTCTTGGGTTACTCTTTTCTGACCGATTACGTGAATTTGGCCGTCACTTTTATACGCTCTCCTATTTTCAAAATTTCAAGCTCGAATTTGCGCTAATGTTTAATTAGAACCATGAACTTCTAAATTCATAGATCAACCTATCCAAACATCGAGTCTAGTCGGGTTTCTCCGGAAATGGAACGAATTTACAGTTATTATAATTTAAAATACTTTTACTATCTCTACTGTGTAGTTATCACACAGTGTAGGGTTACGTAGCCTGACATTCGTTGCAAAAATCTTATAGGATCACATTCGTGTTCAAATTAACGAAAACTAAATAAAAAAATATATTTAATTCATTCTTAATAGCTGAGTTAAAATTCGTTTCACAACACCTTACAAAATGATTTTAAATCCTCAGTTAAGAAAATGCTCTAAATATTCCAGGTATTAGCAGATGCAACGACATTGGGTGTTATCACTTACATATGAGTTTGAAGCGTCGACAGTTTAACGAAGTATATTCCCTTATTTTCAACAAGTCAGGTATCGAACTCGACACACAGAAGTATATCGAAACTTTTACAAGTCATCAAACTTCTAGGTTTGTAAGTAACAAAACAAAAACAAAAAAAACTCAAGGAATTGTCTAATTTATTCACTTTCGGATATAAATTTTATGTTTATACAAAAGAATGTAACATTATATGAATTCATGTCCTACCTCATAATTTGATGTTTTTCATATTCTCGTCTAGTGGCTGTCTCTGAAATGACTTCTTCAACAAGAGCCTTGATGTGGTGGAATGGCATGACGGATAGAGCATTAATCAAACCAATAACCTTGTAAGAAATACTTTCAGAATTAGATAGATCTTCTTTAGAGATATCGTCAGCAAGGCTTTCTAAAGTTTCTATGGCCGTATTTTTTACGTCGTCTAAGTTGATAGGGCTAAAGATGGACATAAAAGGGATGTCCAGCGATGAATTCGTTCCTAATTTGTATTCTTTTCTCGACTTTCTGTGTTTTAAGACTTTGCCAGTCCACGTAGACAGTTCAATGTTATCAGTAGGATGAGATACAATTTGCTGAGGCAAATGGAATGTAAGATTAGTAAGTGTGACTGACTGAAGCGTTTGGAATTTCGAAGATCCATAGGAAGATGGGGTAACTGATCTAAGTGTCAGGTTTAGGCTGTTGATTAAAGAAAGTTATAAGTTCAAATGTTTATATGTGTTTCTATGATAATCAAGGTAATACATAATTAACTCGTAAAATATTTTGAGTAACTGTAATATACACCCAACAAAGTGAAATACAGATTTCTGATCACACTGCTTAGTTATTTTTTATTGTTTATTTAAAATTATATAGAATGGGAAATTCATTAACCTCTGCAACATCTTTCTTACACATTGAGCATTTTGTCTAATTCTATGTAAGGAACGGTAAGCTAGCTATGAGTGCAGAAGAATGTCCGTGTGTGACCATACCTATTACATCTGCTCACGTGTTATTTAGTAAGTATGAATAAAGTTGTCGTCATAGAGATTTCAAGCTTTTTACGTTCTCATACACAGTCCTTTTAGAAGTAAAAAAATGCATGTTTTCTCATGAAACATAACTGAAGCAGTGATAATGTGATACATATATCTTTGAGTTTGACAAATATGCTGTAGCAACCATTCGACCCACTAAAGGAAAGGAGTTAGTTTTCACGCTTGTGATTGTTTGTTTCTTTTGTGGATTTAATGTAAAGCTAATAGAGCTAATTTTATCTAAGTTTAAAGTAACAGACTAGAGGGAAGACACTTAGTCAACAACATAAAACTAATAGAGCTAACCTTTCCTAAGTTTCAAGTAACAGACTAGAGGGAAGACACTTAGTCAACAACATAAAACTAATAGAGCTAACCTTTCCTAAGTTTCAAGTAACAGACTAGAGGGAAGACACTTAGTCAACAACATAAAACTAATAGAGCTAACCTTTCCTTAGTTTCAAGTAACAGACTAGAACAGTGGTCCTCAACCTCTTTTATGCCCCGCACTCCTAAAAAAATTTAATATGTTCTCGCACCCCTTACAGTAATTATTTATTTGAAAATAAAGGTAAAGGTGGCCAAAACAAATGTTATCTCGCACCCCCAAGGGGTGCGAGCACCTCTGGTTGGGAACCACTGCACTAGAGGGAAGACAGCTAGTCAACAGCAAAACTAATGGAGCTAACCTTTCCTAACTTTCAAGTAATAGACTAGAGGGAAGACACTTAGTCAACAACATAAAACTAATAGAGCTAACCTTTGCTAAGTTTCAAGTAATAGACTAGAGGGAAAACACTTTTGTCGGGTCGAATGATGAGATTTGAACGTTACTCTAATAACCAATCTGTGTCTCCAAAACGCAGAGTGATATTTCTCTCTCTTTTTTTTTCATCAACGGGACACGAATCTCTGGGTCTGGGCTGCGTCAAGCCTTTGAGTAACCATTAAACAATTTACTATGGAAAAAGTGTAATATCTCTAGGTCAGAAAAATGAAACTTTGGATGATGACGAGAACGTCGCTACCATTTAGAGTCAAAGTAAAGTGAAACCTTTTTATATAAGAAGTTTTATGACAAAAGTGTGTATATAATGTTGGTAAAAATAAATTTTTGAATAATTATTTGATGATTATCTCTTCACTGACATCTCTATAGTACTGAATTCTAGAAATTATTGCTTAACAACTGAGTAAGCAACTCTTAGTGTACTTAATTATTTATTGGTAGGATATTGAAACAAACACACGTGACTGTACTCTGGGCTTAGTCTCAATTTCGTCTTAATTAAATTGGAAATCTGATAATTCTAGATTAGAATGTTCAAGTTATGGTTGTTTTGTTAGAGATGTCCCCCAGATTCACACCGCTAGAACCCGGGTTTCGTTTCGATACTTGTGGCGGGCAGAGCACCGGTAGCCCATCGTGTAGCTTTGTACTTAATTTCAAACAAATAATCGTTTAGAGATAGATAACGTGTTTGCAATCCAAAATTATTCTTTAATTGTTTCAGTAATCACTTACGTGTGCACATTATCAGAAATCCCAGTTTATTAAAATCTGTTCAGTACTGATTAATGGACTTCTGCCACACAGTACAGGATTGTTTTGGTTTCTCTACACCAGAGGTCAGCCAGTCACAAACCCTTTTCACAAACTTCTTTACTCCCCAGTGTTTGTATTTTCACGAAACATTACAGAGGGGCATCCGGTATGTGTCTGTCATTGATATAAGTGTGTGGGTGGGTGTTTTCTTATAGCAAAGCCACATCGGGATAACTGCTGAGGTCACCGAGAGGAATCGAACCTCTGATTTTAGCGTTGTAAATCCATAGACTTACTGCTGTACCAGCGGAGGGCATCATTGATTTGAACTGACATTCAATAGAACCTTTATTTTTTCTGCTAGTAAGGAGCAACCAGCATCAGCTTTTGGACGAACCTTGTCCAGTCAAACAGTGAGATTTGACTGTCACTCCTCTAGCACTCCCACAGTCTCAAAGTGTAAAGAAAATATTTTTTTCCGAAACGGAATGTGAACAATGAACTCTTAGATTGACTAGATAAAATGCTCAACTGTTAAGGAATGTTGGAAATATCGCGAAAATTCACATGCTATAGAATTTTAGATAAATATCTTTAGTTTCCAGAACCTGATTTACTGTCGTATCGCTGTCTGGATTCATCAAAGTATACTGAAGTAGAAGAAAAGAGGTATGGCTTATGAAATTAAAGGTAATCTTCAATATCCGCGGCACTTGAATTTATTTAGGGAAATTTAAAGGGAATTAATCTATGAAACTTCACACTCTCATTTTTTACTAGATATATTTTTTGTGTTAATTCAGAGCCATTCTATTAGCTACTATGCCGCGGCTGAAACAAAATTTAAAGTAATGCATGAATTGCCAACTCTACAATTTATTGCAGTTATGTAAGGTTGTCAGTTTTATATTAAGTAATATTATTTTCACATTAATGATAAACACGTATACTTTACAGTAAATAATTTTTATATAATTTTACAGCACCAAAATAGCTGAGATACTTCAGTGTGGTCTCATTATATATAGAGTTAAAAGCAATTCAAATCATTCATTTATTCATACAAAATATTTATTTTCCTTTAACTGAAACACGAATATGATCTGACTATTTGTATGTAAAGTTTGTGAATTAATAGACAGTGGATTATATTGTAAAATAAATGTCTTATCAAAAATAGATGTATTTAAAATGCTGTTAAGAATTTCGTACTATAGTGTTATAATTTGTTTAAAAAATCTAATAATGAAAATAACTTTCAAAGTGTTTATTTTTTTAGAGAGCAAAGCCACTTGGAGCTATTTGCGATCTCCACGCAGAGAATCGAACCTAGAATTTTAGCCTTTTAGGTTTAAGCTGTCTCACTGGGGAACTGACTTTTACCATCAGATGTAGTGATGGTGATTGAGCAACCATTCATTGTCTCCCATTGTGGGACAATAATAAATTTTTGAATTTACATTGTTAAAATCAGGGTTTAGATTCCCCTTGGTAGACACAGCAGATAGCCCGATGTGACTTTGCTATGAGACAAACACATACTCAACTATTCATCATGTATGACTAAATATTTCAATCAATAGTACGTGGTGAAAGAACAACAACAAATCCGAAATATACATGAATCGACGCAGCTAAACTAACATTTAGAAATATAAAATTACCCCTCTTCTTTTATTGTTTTTATCTGAAATTTCACTTACAGAGAAAAGATCTCAAGTTCGTTTCCGTATGCAGGATATACAATCTTCCCATAATTGTAAATCTGCTGAATCGTCATGTTGCTAAACGTACCACTAACGTTGTACACCGTGTGAGAATAAGATTTGGCAAGAATACTGTCCTGTATAAATGAAAATGTAAACGAATATAAATAATATGGTAGAACATAGAATAAAAAATAAATCCACAAATATATGTCGTGCAAATAATAAAACACTAAAATTATTTTATTTTTCCAAAAGATATGCCCATGGTTTATTATTATAATATACTAACTAATTCAAATAGAATCTGAACTGTTTAAGGCACTGATCGCTTGTGAGGAATACAGATTGTTAACAAAGTTATCGATGTTTAATCTAGTTCAACTTAAAATCTGACTTCTCTGATTCCTTCAGTTAATACTTACCGTTTCATACCCTTTAGAACATCCTATACATTCTGAAAATGGGTGATGAGGATATCTAGAATGTGTGTGAAGAGGGATCATATTTGGACTCTGAGGACAAACCCATGGACATCCATGGACATCGTGATTATGGTGAACATATGCAGGCCTGTGGGTACAGTTTTTATAGTTTCTTGTCTTTGTGATGTTCAAAACAGGATCTTGACTGGGAAAGTCAGGTGATTGAAGAGACTGGATTTGATATACGTTTCACAGTTCCCACCAATACCATCCTGTCGGAAGGTAAAATATGTACAATTTAGGCCAATAATATTATTACTCGTAGAGATTTAAGTTTGAAAGTTTTTCATAAACTTAAGACAAAATACTTCTACTATTAATGGCACAATAAGTTATTTATTGTAACTAAACAACTCTCTGTCCCAGAAAAATATATATTGGTTAATTCACAAAACTTAATACTGTGTTCTATAAAAGAGAGACATTTTATTATTCATGAGACAACTTAACTGTGTGTTTTATAAAATACATCGTGATAGATATATTAGACAATGTGTTATAGATAGTGAAAAAGAACTGACGCGGAGAGCAAACACAGTGTTTTGATGATATTAGCAGAAAAGTGTATCAGAAAGTAAACTGTGTGTTATTCATAGCAAAAGCTAACATCATATCCCATAAAACTAAAACAAGGTGTTATCATTAGTACGACTGATTGTTTCCCAGAAAAATAAGACATTGTATTATACAAAGCAAAATCTAAAAGTGTATTCTAGAAAAGTGGGCATGTTATTCACATGAAACAAAACGTGTCCCCCAAAAGTGTTGTCATAATAAAAGTTAACTTTGTATTATTCATGCTAAAATCTAACTAGTTATTGAAACTATTTTATTCATAGTAAAAGCTGTATCTCATAACAAAATTATAGATTGCATTATTCCTGGTAAAAACTAACTTCGTGTCCAGAAAAATGACACAGTGTGTTATTTGTAGTAAAAACAACACCTTTATTCCCCCCAAACTGATTAATTTATAATTAAAATTAAACCCTTGTTCTACTAAAGTAAAACAATTGTCTTATTCATTGAAAACGTTACCTTATACATCAAAGAAATGAGACAACACATTGTCTCAGTTTTAGTAAAAGCTCTATTTCTGTATCTTGGGGCTGAGATAAGTTTAGAGCAGAACCTCACTTTATGTTTCAGAAAAGTGTGACATAATTCCGTTCATGGTAAAACCTACTTTGTGTCCCAGTTAAGTGAGACCGTATGTTATTCACAGTAAAAGATAATTCGCTATCCCTTGTTCCAGAAAAGTAGGACAATGTTTTGTACCTGGTGTAAGTTAAGTGTGTTTTCCTTAAAAGTGGTAAAATATTCTGCTTATAGTAAAAATTAACCCTGTGTCAAGGAAAGTGGGATAATGTGTTATCTGTAGTAAAAGATATCCCTGTGATTTTAGACTAGGATAAATATAAAGCCAAAACATACCCTTGTTTCTAAAAAAAATGAAACAGTGTATTATTATTAGTAAACTCTAACCTTGTGCCCTGTAAAAGTGAAATGAAGTATTACTCAGAGTAAAGAAAAATAATTGCTCAGAAAACTAATATATTTTGTTATTTGTATAAAAATTAACACTATGCCCCAAAGAAGTGAGACAGTATGTTAACCATATTCGCTTTATATTGCTCAGCTATAAGTCTGAAGGCTAAAATCCGAAATTCGATACTCGAGACGGGCAAAGAACGAATAGTCAGTTCTGTGTCTTGGTGTTTAATAGCAAACAAATTAATCATATTTAAAATGTGTGCTAGAAAAGTGAGAAAGTATGATATTTATATCAAATGCTAACAGTGTCTCTAAAATGTGAAACAATGTGTTTTTAATAAACATTAATTAGATAATATTAGTCAAACATTAACAAGGTGTCTTATAAATATTTATGTGTTATAGCAATTAATAATTCGTGTCCAAAAAGAAAAAGTGAACAGCATGTCAATCAAGATTTTAAGAAACACACCAGTAAAGCTAACCATTAAGTGTTTTCCTAGAGCAAAACTACATCGGGCCATCTGCTGAGTCCACCGAGAGAAATCGAATGTCTGATTTCAGCCCTGTGAATCCGTATGCTTACCGCTGTACTAGCGGATAAGTAGCCATTATCTACTTGTAATATTCGCATAAAAATTTATTCGTGTCTCAGAAAAAGTGAAACAATGTGCTGTTTATGAGAAAAACTAGCCATCTGTTCCGTAAAAGTGGGGCCCGGCATGGCCAAGCGTGTTAAGACGTTCGACTCGTAATCCGAGGGTCGTGGGTTCGAATCCAGGTCGCACCAAACATGCTCGCCATTTCAGCCGTGGGAGCGTTATAATGTGACGGTCAATCCCACTATTCGTTGGTAAAAGAGTAGCCCAAGAGTTGGCGGTGAGTGGTGATGACTAGCTACCTTCCCTCTAGTCTTACACTGCTAAATTAGGGACGACTGGCGCAGATAGCCCTCGAGTAGCTTTGCGCGAAATTCAAAACAAAACAAAACCATAAAAGTGCCTCAGTGTATTATTCATTGTAAAAGCTAACCCTTTTTCCCAAAAAAGTGTTTCATTATACTCTTTATAGTTAAAACTAATATTCTGCTTCATAAATAGGTCTCAATGTATTATTAATAGTAAAAAAAAACTAATTTTCTGTTCCATAAATGTGCCTCAGTGATTCATTCTTAGTAAAAATTAACCCTCTGTCTGATAATAAAATGCAGCCCGGCATGGCCAGATGGTTAGGGCGCTTGATTCGCAATTTGAGGATCGCGAGTTCGAATCCCCGGGGACCCAGCATATACGCTCGCCCTTTCAGTCGTGGAAGCGTTATAATGTTACAATCAATCCCACTATTTGTTGGTAAAAGAATAGCCCAAGAGTTGGTGGTAGGTGGTAATGACTAGCTGCCTTCCCTCTAGTCTTCCACTGCTAAACTAGGCAAATAGCCCTCGTATAGCTTTGGAGGAAATTCGAAACATACTGAAAGATGCCTTAGCGTGTTTTCTATAATAAACATTAACCCTCTGACCCATAAAAGTTCCTTAGTGTGTTATTTATACTAAAAACTAATATTATGTCTTCTAAATGTATCTTGGTGTATTATTCATAGTAAAAATAAATTTGCCCCCTAAATGTGTCTTAGTGTGTTATTTACAGTAAAAAATAATTTCATGCCTCTAAAAGGTTTTTGTTTTATTGTAATCACGCACAAAGCTACACAAATAACTATCTGTACTCTGCCATTACCAGGGGCGTAGATTTTTTACATCCGATAGGGGGGGATGATTTTTGCAACCACTCATGTGGACTGTTCAATTTGCAAATTGGTAATCTCTGATTACGTGAACCTGAAAGCTGTAAATATGCAGTCACAGAGTAATCTTGTTGCCACGATACGTGCATGTATACTTAGGCCTACTGACTGATACTTACGAACTATCGCTTAGATCGAAAAGCTTAGAAGCCCGCCTATATTAAAGATGCACATTTCGGCTACTGAAAGAACCTACATCTAGGCCTAATTATGTAATTCGATTGGTAAGAACACGAGAATCACAAGAACAAACACACAATTTGTAGCCCTGTGATGCAATAAAACAATTCAACAGAACAAACTGTAGGGGGGATGATTGTATGCACCATACCCCCCACCTAAAATGAAGGGGGATGTATACCATCCATCCCTCCAGGATCTACGCCCCTGCCCACTACAGGTATCAAAACCCGGTTTTTAACGTTGTAAGACCGCAGGCATACCGCTGTGCCAGTGGTGGGCGCCTCAAAAAAGTGAGAGCATATATTATTCATAGTTGAAGAAGGCTCATGTTCCATGAAAAGTGAGGCTGTGTTTTATAAATGGTAACAAAATGCGTACCAGAAAAGTGGAACCATTCGTTATTCACAGTTAGAGCTAACCACATGTTCTATACAGGTGACAAAAGTTCCACCTTTCGAAGAGCTCAGGTTACAGGGTATATATTTCATTTATATCAAGTCTTCTTGATTGAACCTACGTGTTTTTATAACATCATGAACGGGTCTCACGAATGTAAGACAACATGTTATCCATAACACAAGCTGACCCTGCATTGCATAAAAGAAACACGATGTTATATTTATAGTAGAAACTAATCCTACATCCTAGAAAAAAAGAATGTTATTCAAAATAGAAACTGATATCGTGTGCAGAAGAGTGAGACAGTGTGTAATTTGTAGTAAAACTAACCGAGACTCAAAAATAAAACATTGAGTTATTCGTACTAAAAACTAACCCTACTTCATAAAAACAAACGAGACTGTGTTATTCATAGTAAAAAACTAGTCGTGAGTGACAGCTGACTCAGACGTTGCAATAGCTACCTAACTCTGAAGACCTTGTAACACAAATAACTGAGTGAGTTTATCTTAATACAGATATACACTAATAGAAATGACAACTGAGACAGTAAATTATTATAGTATAGATATATATTAATTGATACAGGTATCAACCAGATGAAATTATATGAAAAGCGTGAAGTATCGAGAAACAGGTTATGTGTAAAAAATAGTTTCAATATATTATTTATAATGGAACTATAACGAATCTGTTATTGTATTATATGTAAAAGAGTGAAGTGTTGTAAAACAGGTCATCTGTAAAACATAGTTTCAATATATTATTTATAATAGAACAATAACGAATCTGTTCTGCATAAATTTGCTGAAACACTTATAAAGAACTGTGTGCTACATATAATGAGGATAAATAACATTGAGTATTTTGTATAACACTGGGGTAAAAATAATGTAACATATAAGTGAAATAAAGAACTGTGTTTCATATACCGTATTTACTCGAATATAATATCCACTCAACTTTGAAAGGTTAGACTCAAGAAAATGCGTTTGTTTTAAGCATTCGTAGTACAATATGTATTGAATCATTTCTTAGTACAATAAACAACTATTGGTGTTTTAAACACATTTGATAATCTTTCACTGAATGTTTGTTTTGCAGGTCAATTTTAAATGATTTATTGGAAGGTTTATACTTGGTAATACACGAAACTGATAATTCATTTTCACATAAATCTTCATCAACGCTATAATTGGAGCTACCATCAGGTTCATCATATTCGATATTTACTTCCTCGAACTTATGTTTCGACCTCTTCTGATTTCCACAGCATTTTATTCATTGCATTAGATAGGCACGTTTTTTTGAAACCTTTAATGTTTTTTCGATAGTGGCTTCTGGTCAAAACTGAACGTGCACAAATATAATGCACAGTCGATTTTTCGGGAGATATTTGAATGAAAAAAACTGTGCATTATATTTGGGCAAATACGGCAACTGGATTAAATAAGAGTGTGCCACAAATAACTAGGATAATGAAATATTTGTGTTACATACAGCTGTGGTAGAGAACATTGTTATAGAAAATGAAATATTTGTGTTAGATACAGCTGTGGTAGAGAACATTGTTATAGAAAATGAAATATTTGTGTTACATACAGCTGTGGTAGAGAACATTGTTATAGAACTGTGGTAAAGAGCTGTTTTTGTTATGGAATGCTGAGATAATACGTTAAATATGTGATGTAGAGTTGTATTTTGTATTATAGTAAACAACGCTAAAGTGAAAAAAATATTCAAAACTGCACTGTTTATGGGTTTAAAACAGCTATCTTGATGTATTTAAAGTTACATGATTCAACTATAAGTACAACCAGACAAGTACAAGATATGAACAAGCATATCTACTGCGCGTGATAATGTCTGAAAGTATGGTCGTACTTAATATGTAGCACACCAACTTGATAATGTTTAAAAGTATGGTCGTACTTAGTATGTAGCACATCAACTTGATAGTGTCTTAACGTATGGTCGTACTTAATATGTAGCACATCAACTTGATAATGTTTGAAAGTATGGTCGTGCTCAATATGTAGCACATCAACTTGATAGTGTCTTAAAGTATGGTCGTACTTAATATGTAGCACATCAACTTGATAGTGTCTTAAAGTATGGTCAAACTTAATAAGTAGCACATCAACTTAATAATGTTTGAAAGTATGGTCGTACTTAATATGTAGCACATCAACTTGGTAATGTTTGAAAGTATGGTCCTACTTAATATGTAGCACATCAACTTGATAGTGTCTTAAAGTATGGTCGTACTTAATATGTAGCACATGAAGTTGATAATGTTTGAAAGTATGGTCGTACTTAATATGTAGCACATCAACTTGATAGTGTCTTAAAGTATGGCCGTACTTAATACATAACACATCAACTTGACAATGTATGAAAGTTTAGTCTTATTTAATAAAGTAACACATCAGTCAAGCATTCATAATCCTTCAGGATTGAACTTATTAAAAAACAAACACTTCAGTAAAGCTAGAACTTACTTCGTAGACTTTGTAGCTAATAACGACGTCATCTGTCAACGGGACATCTTCTTCAAGGGAAAACACATCTGGATTCTTCGGGACTACTTTCATCTGCATTGTACTCAAGACTGCCCGTTTCATATTTACTGACCAAATGGGATCCGTATTATCGACTTCAATATATTTAACCTATAGGTTTCAATAGAAGAATTTCAATTTGTACTGAATACTTATGTAAAAACAAATCAAGACATTAAATAAGTTATTCCAAAAGTTCTAATTCTAACAGAGAAATTAGCAGCCACATGCATTACTTTGTTAAATATTCGGTTGAAAAGGAACTTAACACAAACGAGTAAGGAGTTCAGATCGATAAGTTTCAAATTCACCAGTTACGAATGATTCATATTTTAATTTCAAGCTACGTTGGAGATTTTGGGTAATCCAAAAACATATAAATATGAGCTATGAAAAATATAAATGATTTTTGTATTGTGTTATAGATTTAGATACTCAAACTCAAACTTTCAGTATTAAGTCATCATATAGCTATTTTATAAAAGTACGAAACATGTTAGTGCAATATTAACATTTTTTTCTATGATCCTACCTGTTAAACTATTATTAGCACATAAATGTAGGCGCACCTGAATATTTATATTTTGTGTTCATATTTTATTATTTTTAGTAATAAATCAATTCAAGTGTCAATATATTATTTTACTGCCTTTTAAAGATCTAAACAGCCTCTTCTTTGTTCATACTTGCTTTTAAATTATAACCAAAATACTAAAATATCAAAGAAACACACAAAACAATAGGGTGAACAAAAAACACACCAACTATCTAACTACATTAATGGTGAATCTATAACGAAAACTTTAAATATTACATTTTTACTTTGTTTCAACACCCTCAACTCCAGATTGTTTTACCTTATTTCAACGTATTTAGCTACAGTAGAATAGATAAATGTACAAAGAAAAAACAAAAAACAACATTGGATGAAACTTAAATAGTTTTAAAAATAGATTCTATCGCAAATTGATAGATATACTTAATTGTTAGAGCCCCTCAGTGACTCAATAGTAAGTTTGAAGGCTTATAATTTTACAAGACGGTATTTGATACCCATAGTGAGCACAGCACAAGTAGCCCATTTTGTAGCTTCGTGTTTAACAAAAAACAAGCAACTTTTTAGCGCCACTAGTGAGGATTTATTTAAACTATTCTTGTAAGTTAATTTAGTTTGCAGAGAAAATTAGTTTGTTGCTAAGCAGAAAACTGCATAATGAGTTATATGTGATGTGCCCAGCGTTGAAACAAAGAAACTCGTCTGCTAAATTTAACTCAGATTATTTAATCAATGTTCAGAACCGCATTAGCTTTTAGTGATATTTGTATATTACTAGTGACATCTGGCGAGACCATTTAACGTAAAAAATTTTCTAATAAGCATAGCCTGAATATACGGAATAAAAATCTGAAAACGGTTCAGGCAAACAGTTCTCAACCTCGCAAAACTAAAAAACAAAGACTGACACACAATAATAACGTTCTCTTGTACTGAAATATATATGCAAAAACGGCTCGTTTGGGTTGAGAAAATATTTTACATAGAAGGTCGAAACGTTGTTCGCTCTTCTATGTAAAATATTTTCTCAACCCAAACGAGTCGTTTTTGCATATATATTTCTCTACAAGTGGGTTTTCTCGACATCACTGGTTCTCTTGTACTCACTCAAACCGTTCTCTTTCCTTCAGCATTTAGAGCATTACAACAATTTCAGATCCATTTTATGGTTATATCAAGATAGTATTACACTCTTTCTTTTTATGTTGTTGTTGTTACTGTTTCGTAATCTATAAATTCTTTCCACTACATAGTGGTAGAAGAAGAAAGAACGATTTATCACCAGTTAAAATGTCCAGTTACTTACCAGATTTCCCTCTATATGGACTATCACTGGTATCGAAAGTTTTTCCTGGTATACTGAAGTCCCCGCGTACTCCTTGTGTACCACTGTATGGTGTAGATCGGACACACTTCGGTGGAGTTTAGCAACTTGAACGCCATCAAGCTATTAAGGGAAAATATTTTAGTATTTTTACAAGCCTTAATGTTTGTATCGTTTTATTTTTAAATATCCTTTATCAAAAAGCAAAAATTACAAAGTCACCTTAACTTTCAAATTTAATGGGTTTTTTTTTTTTATATTTGAAAGATACGCCATTTTCATTATCTTTCGACTAACTGACGAATATAAACTAATGTTGTGACCTTTTATGAGACCGTTAGGAAATAAATACACATATTTTAAAATATAAAACTCATATCTTATACACGTTCATAATACAAGGTTGTAGACAAATTGAATGTTGTTCTATTTTGTACATAAATTTCAAACTATAACATTTATATCTCTCCTGTGTTATAAAACAACGATAACGGAATACATAAATAACTTACTGTAGACGAGATCATGTTAACTTACCAATACATATGTTTAATACGATACCAAAACAGAAATAAATTATTCTAGTTTAATTCATGGTACCTTAACAATATACGTGTGTGATACGATATCAATGCAGAAATATAATACGTTGTTCTAACTAGTGTCTTGGTATCTTAAAAACATGTATGTGATACGATACAATAATATAGAAATAAGTTATTCTGGTTGAAGTCATGATATTTTAACAATACATTTGTATGTGATGCTATACAGAAATAAGTTATTGTAGTTGAAGTCATGGTACCTTAACAATACATGTGTATGTGTGACAAGGTACACTTATACCGAAATGTTATTATAATTGATATCATAATAATACATGTGTGATATAATACAGAAAAAAGCTATTCTAGTTGAAGCCATGACATTTTAAAAATACATTTGTATGTGATGCAATATAGCAACACAGAAATAAGTTTTTCAACTTGAAGTCATGTTATCTTACCAAATCATGTATAAGATATAGTACAACAATACCGAAATAAAGTATTCAAGTTAAAGTCATGTTGTCTTAACGAAACATAATCACACTGATCTGGGTTTTACATTTATGGAAAACATGATAGATAAAAGGAACGAACAATCTCAAGTATCTGGTTTGTCTCAATTTTCCCGGTTTGTGTTTTACAAATGAATTGGCTAGGTACCATTAGATAGTATTATATATGGTGCCTATGTATTGCTAATAAACCATATTTTAATTTTTAAGTTACAGTCTTTTAACTTCTACTGTTCAATAAAAGTGTTCTTCTTCTGTTCTTCGGTGATTAATCATTTTCTACCCAGAGAACCTCTACCTCTGACATGGCATTAAACAAAGTTGGATGACCATACCATAGGAAGATACCATGATGCGGTTGTAAGCTACTGTACTAATTAATTAGGCCATACTTACTAATCATGAGCCATGCCAGTACGAGTTCTATATGATGCCAGTAATAGTGATATCATTCATTCCTCTGCACTTTTTCTAGTACCAAAGGAATGATAAATAATTAGCTCGTGATTCTGGCTGGTAAATTATCATTCAAAATCTAGAGTGCGGGCGCCTTTGATTATCTGAGAGAGCATTACGACTATACAACTACTGGTAATCATTAATAATCTATATTGTTATTAATACGAACGACGTAATTCAATGCAATCCATTGCCTACACGATGATGGCGTCACCCAACATATCAGGACGTGTTCTTGTGCCATAGTGTAGTTAATAGTGATTATGAATATAGATAATAAATAAGATCATCCAGCATTGTCTGATGAACCATCAATTAACGATTATGGATATATATATATAGATAATTATCTATGGTTTTATCCAATATGGCTGCACCCACTAGAGAACACCATATTTGGGATAACTGGAAATGACGTCATTCAATAGAAATGAATTTTATGACGTTAGTGAATTGGGTATCCAAGTCATTTTATTCTAGCAGACTTACTAATGACAGGGCTTTATGTACATACGTCTAAAAGGCCTGGTCAGAATTCTATATAGCAATCCTTAATTTTGGACTACTGAACAAATATGAAGGCAGTAAACTCGCAACCATAAGTATTCAGTTTGACTCTTGGAACTGAATGACAGGTTTTACTATCATTTCCTGTAATGCATACTTAAAGATAAACTGGAGTGTGATTAATAACATTACATCTGGAACAACTGACTTGTCTATCCGCAGTCCGGCACGCTAACCACCAGGTAACACGCGTTCTTTTTTTTAAATACAATTCTGCAAAAAAAGAATAAATATATATATATAGATAGATAGATAGATATATGTAGAACGTTGTGGGCTTTAGCGCCCACATCTCGCTCTCCTAATTTCTATTTCTATGTCTATTGCTGCTATTTTAATTTTTACGTGAGACTGGCGAATGGAGGTTAAGACTGATAGACGGTGTATCCCCACCTGAATGTGGGTCCTAATTCTTCAGTCTCCTCCAAACCCTAGTGTACATTTTATAATCCCACGTTATAGTTTGTACCCTGGGATCTTTACAATTGGTGCAGCGTTTTTTGTTTAATTTATTTTTGTTGCGACTTGCTTTTTGAGTCACAACAAACTAATATATAGTATAGTATATATAGTATCTTTATTTGAATATACCTTTTTTATAAACTATGTAAAGCGCATTCTGCTCTAGAATTTTAATATCTTGTTTTAACTAACCGAGTTTTAACGGTTTCAAAGTTGATTCTTTGATTTTAAGAAATTAAATATGTACTTCGTATTTCTTTGATAAGTGACTATTTTTAGGACTTTTCTCCGTGAATCAAGCCGTTCTTCATTCAGTATAAGTTACCAATGTAGTATTTGCCTCAAATCACATATTTTTAATAAACATGACTGTCTCATAGTTATTTCTGTAATGTTTCATTCCTCTCTTACTCACCTTTAAAATAAATTTGCTCAGGCCATAATTCAACTGGGAACCTGTTGGATATAATTTCAAGTCAGCCCAAATCTCGAGCCCGGAATATTGATCATTTACGGTAGGGAGTCCAGCCAACAATCTGGCATGGTAGTCATAGTGATAATGGTGCCAACTGGAGAAAACTGTAGTAGGAAAAAAAAAGCCAAAAAAAGCAGAAGAACCAACAAAACACAGCAACTTTATGATTTATTTGGATAAAACTGTAATAACATGTTTGAGAAAAAAGAAAACCCGTTCAGATAAAATTACCAATGAAGGCCATGTTACGTATTATAATTTGTTCCGAACGAGTCTCTGATTTATTATGTTACGCACATTATGTATTATGATTTCAAATGGTCGGAAATTTTAATTTTAATTTAGAAGTTTATTGAATGTCAATATATATCAAATTTATGGTATTTGCCAACATGATTGATACACCCAATTTTCTTTCTTAACATAAATATATTTTATCATATAAACAATAATACAAGTTATAATAACGGTTGTTACGAATAGTTATTATAAATAATGATCCATATACAAGAGTTTTACAAACGTACAAACAATACAGAGTCTTCTACCTGGTCTAGAACTGAATATTTTATCAACGTTCACGGAAAGCAAATTAATTCTTTGTTGATACACCTGTATACTTCTTTTGACAACTAGCTAACTAGTTCTGTTCTTGGCTGGCCTCACGTGGTTTATAAACTTATTTTACATGATAAAGGAATAAATTCAACGATAAAACCTAGAGTTTCTTCATAATAAAGAAATGATTGCAACGATAGAACGTGGAGACTCTTCATATAAAGAAATAAATGCAAGATGGAACGTAGAGACTTCATATAAAGATATAAATGCAAGATAGAACGAAGAAACTCATCATATAAAAAATAAATACAACGTAGAAAGTAGAAACTCTTTATACAAAGAAATAAGAGGGAATCCTCAATAGCCGTGTTCAATAACCAAATCGAAAGGGTAATTACAACCCTGAATCCAAAATTGTAATTAAGTCCCAAATCAGTAAAAAGATGACGGAGCTATGAGCTAAAAATTTGTGCTTGAAAAACTCAAACCCATTCTGCGAGCCGTTATGCCGCGACTAATAAATGCAATGATAGAAAGTAGAGACTCTTCATATGAAAATCTAAATGGAACGACACAATGTAAGGAATCCTTATATAGAAGATGTAAGTGCAGCTATAAAGTGTAGCCTATTAGTATAACAACTCCAGTGAAATGCTAAAAATTGTAAAATGTTGATATTGTTTGCTTATCGTCAAGCCTAAAGCTCCACTGTGCCGGAGCATCACGATTATTTGAGCACAGGGGTTAGGGTTACAAGCCTTCAGACTTAACGCTGAATCACTGGGTGGTCATCTTGTTGACATAATGGGTCAAGCGTGCAACTTAGAGATGATTTACATAATAAATCAATTAACAAGGGGTAGAAACTGTCTATATAACAATTATACGAAACGATGCAGTTTCGAAGCTTTCGTTATAAGAAGCCAAGTATGAATTGGTATAATACAAAGATCAGTTGAATTAACAAAATTGTTTATATAACAGAATAAATGAATTGGTAAAGTATAAATAATGTGTAAATAACAATGAAATTTAAACATTGAACTATAAAAACTGTTTATATTTAAAGGTTCCAATAGGACAACGAAATTTAAAGATTGTCCATATTACACGTCAAGTTATATATAGGACTATAGAAACTGTTTATATATAACAATTTAAGTGGAACGACGAAATTCAGAGAATATCCATATAACATATCAATAAAATTGCTGTAATGCAGGGTTTGTTCATATAACTAATCAATTAAAACAGTAGACTGCAGAGAGCGTTCCTATAACAGTGAAATAGAGCTATAGGACTAATAATTTCTATATAACAAGTCAAACAAAACAATACATTTTAGAGAGTGTTCATATAATTGATTCAATTAAAATGATATAATTTATAGGTTATTCATATATCAAGCCAAGTGATATTATAGGAAACGGGCATTGCCGGTACATATAACTATGCAATAAAAGCCAGTGATGTTATGGTAAGAATGTCTGGTTCCGGATCGTCACCTACATCTTAATTAATTTCTGGTTTTTGAATTACATATACAAACATAGGCTAAATTTCAGACATTTAATTTGTTTATAATTACCAGACATTTACCGGTTAAGTTTATACAATTATTCAGTATAACTAAGTCATGAGTATACTATTAAAATATTGTCTTTAATTTACATATTACCACATGGTAAGAGATGTATAATTCGTGTAAGTTTTTAACCAATCTTTTAAACATAGAACAATTTTATAATTTTAAACATGCAAGTTTAATACTGTAAAATACTATACATACAATTAAAGTTTATTTTACAGATATTTGTACTTATTTTAATCACACTGAAATAAATTTTAAAAATACAGAAACAGTATTCTTGTTAGTAACTTGTAAATATATTTAGAGTTTCTTACCTTCGGGCGCTCTCTGACAGACCACTGTTAAGACTGGAAAGAATGAAATATGTTAGGAAATAGAAGATAAATTCCTTAAACATACAGGTTAAGTAAAATAATAACAAAGAGAAAAGGTTAAATCGTTAACTACCTTATTTTTGTTGTATTTTTAAATTGCAAATGTATAAGAATTATAAATAATACAAAATGTAAACACACTCTGAATGTGATGGAACTGTTGTAAACGACTGCTTTGTCAGATTTGAAACTCAAACAGTCTATTCAAAGTTGTCCCCAGTGGCTTACCTGTAAGTATAAAGGCTTATAACGCTAAAATCCGGGTTTTGATATCCGTGATAGGCACGGCACGGATAGCCCATCGTATAACTTTGTGCTTATTAATAAAGAGAAACAAAACTTCAAGGCCACAGTGCTAGTTCAACGATGTTCGGTATAGAAACGACAACAACAAAAACGAGTGTTGTCTAGCTGTTGTAGTGCGATCTTTTTTATATTTTTCATTAATTCGTGTTTAACTTTATCACAGATTCTTACAGATTTCTTAAGTTTGAAGGAATGAACCAATTTAGATACCAGTGGAACCTTTAGAAACTCTCGCAGCATGTCATGGATAACCAGGCTTAACTTGAACAGATGTGGTTGTTTGTGGATAAAAACAAAGGGTAAATTTATCAGAATCAGTAGTTCAAGTCCATCACACTCGTGCACTGTATTAGATATTAGTGATGAAGCTCATTTTTGTTTGTTTCTTCGTTGTTAAGCACAAAACTGCACACCGTGCTGTGCCAACCAGAAGCATCGAAAATAGATTTTTAGAGTTACAATCCTCTAAACTTACCGTTGAACCACTAGGATTGGGGACAATCAAAGATCTAAGTTTCATTTCTATAAACAATAAATCTAGATTAAGAAATAAATCGAAGTAAATATCTTAGTTTAAACAACAACTCAATGATAATACATTTGTTCTTCAAATAGAAGCCGACATTATTTCCTAATTAAGTGGAATACTTTTCTGTACATGTTACAGAAATACTTACCCACACATGCCAGTAACAGTAAAGTTGTCTCTCCCCTCATCTTGACAGAATAATGTAAAAGATATCCTCATACTAAGCTGACATTTATAACTTGTTATTTTCTTTTACCGGAACCAATCGTGGTTTCTGAACGGTCATCAGGCGATCAACCTGTTATTATGTGTAATGTATGTAAAATTAATGATTTCAAGGTTAAAACTGTATCTATCTCTGATCTCGAACTTTTAATCAGAAGTGCTGATTGTGTACTTTTTTCTGAAAAATAAACCGACGAACTATCAGAGATTAAGCATTTTATACAAATGTAATCACTTTCTGTAAAGCTGAGTAAAAATATCGAATTATACAGAATAAGCGTCTTTCAGTTTAAACACTTGAAAGACATAACGTAGATTAAAGAGGCTCAAAGACTTAATTATGCATTTCCGTAAATTATTATTTTAAATGTTTAAACAAGGGGAAAAGCTCAAACAAATCACAGTAATCGTTTTGTGGTTTAACATTTTGAACAAGAAAGTTGGTTCCCTCGTTTAGCCTCTAGTGGACTAGGTTGACCGAGTTCATAACTCTAGGCCTGGCATGGCCAGGTGGTTAAGACATTCGACTCGTAATCTAAGGGTTGCGGGTTTGAATCCCGGTCACACCAAATATGCTCGCCCTTTCAGCCGTGAGGGCGTTATAATGTTACAATCAATCCCATTATTCGTTGGTAAAAGAGTAGCCTAGGAGTTGGTGGTGGGTGGTGATGACTAGCTGCCTTTCCTCTAGTCTTACGCTGTTAAATTATGGACGGCTAGAGCAAATAGCCCTCTTGTAGCTTTGCGTGAAATTAAAAAACAAAAAACATAAAGAAGACGAAAAGAAAAAGTGTTATTTGAAATCATCCGCATTTTATGAGGACTTGCAGTTGGTAGATGTCACTTGTGTTATGAAAATGATTTTTTTTGTAATTATGTTCCATCAATGAAATTTGTATTTTTCAAATTTTGTCTTCCGAAGGCTAAGTAGTTATTGTACCGAACTATCGATTTGAAATCCATGGTTCACGTCCCATTTCAACGAAATAATTTCATTCTGTATTCTGGGTCCGTGAATGTGTTATAAAAGTATCAAATCACATTAATCAGCCTGGCAGGAGTTGTCAAGAGATGGCGCTGAATGATGGTTTGTGACAAGATGACTTTGGTCTAGTCTGTAGCTTCAAAATTAGACGTATGAAACGACTTACGGAACAAAAAAATACTTTGGAATTGATAGTCAATAAAAGTATATTCACATAACTTTTTTAACATTTTTGATAACATGATAACAGTTATCCTGTGAAACTACTGTTTTTTCACTAGATGTGGGTTCAGAATATATCTGTCATATAACTGGATTCCTTCTGTCAAAGATCAGTAACTGGTATACGCAGGAGATGCTGACCTCATCAAAGAAATAAATGTCTCTTCAGAAGTTTCAATTTATCTGTGGTGTAAGCAAAGTGCGTTCATTAGTTAACGTATTTTTGATAAACATAACTAATAATGTGAAATATATTGCACCACTAGTGGTAGGCACAGCTTTGCGCTTGACTACAAACAAATCTCCATGTGTAAGAAATAGAGGTTTTAAAGTCCGTCTAGTTTCAAAATCGAGCTCAAAGTTAGTTCAGGAAAACGTAAATAGATCAAGAACTATTTGTGTCGTATCAAACACTAACAAATATTTGAGTACATGCAGATTTGTTATTTACTTATTATCCATTTACATTCTATGGATCAGCAGTACGTTTACGGACTTACAATACTAACATTCGAGGTTGGATTCTCCATCGTGGACACAGAAGATAGCTAACTGTAGCTTTTTTCTTAGACAACAAACATCTATAGCTTAGTTAATTCCAGGTCAGATACACCACTATTCTAAAATATTTAATTACAGTCAGTTCGATATATTTCGTTGACAAATGCTTTCCGAAGTATATTTTATAGGAAAAAATCTACCCATTTGATTACGATAAAATCGAATTAAAACATTTTTTTTCATTTAAACCAACTTTATGATTAGAATAATACCATGTACATAATTTATAGAAACAAATGAGGTTAATTTTCTTTGCCACTAGGTATTTGTTTATTGTTAAAGTGAGAAGAACACAAATGGATATCGGCGCTTTACTCATCACGGGCACCGTAAGCCAGTCTTTAGCGTTATAAGCTTTCAAGCTTATCGCTGAGCCATTAGGGGACTTGCCTATAGAACCTCCAAAAAGCAAACAATTTGAACATGTTTACGTACATTTTTCAAAACATCTCTTACGAACAAGACTGCAATTATTGGATAACAATAGAAAATAGTTCACTCTCTGCTAACTAGAGAACGCTTCTGGTCGGGTATAGAAACTACATGTAAAAACTCAGAAAATTAGTTTCTTGACACAGATTTTGTTATGATTCATAAACACCTTTAAAAATAACTCTAGTCATAACAGTTTATGGGGTGTTTATAACTGCTTACCAAAGCCCGTGAACTGATGCTAAATTTATAGGTTCTTTCCCAGACCATGAATATGGTTAAAATTAATAACAAAGGTATGGGTGTCTTGGTTTAACCACATATGGCGTACAATGTTGAGATATTTAAGAAGCTATTTAAGACTATGCATATACTTACTAATCTTGCTTACTATATACCAGCTCGTAGCAATCCTCATCAATGTAGCGTGCAACGATCGAGGGGTGATATTGGCAATGTTTTTGACACGAACACTGCAACGTCAGCCAGACTTCCACTGAGCGTGCTGAATAGTTTGATATTGGTAGTTTTCCAAAGTCTTCAGTCATCTTGTGTTAACCAGAGAAAAAACAACTGTGTACGTGATATTTATTACCCCGTCATTCAATGTTGTTTAATACTCTCTCTGTATAAGCGAAAATAGAAATGTGCTATTGAGGGATTTGTTTGTTTGTTTCAATTTCATGCAAAGTTATACAAGAGCTATCTGCGCTAGCCGTCTCTAATTTAAGGGTGTAAGATTCGAACCAGCAGTCCTCAGAATGAAAGTCGAGCACCCTAATCGCCTAGCCGTGCAGGATCAGATAGTGAGGGAATGGAACAACGAAACGTATTTCTATTTGTGGTGGTGATAAGCACACGACCAGACATATCCGTGTGTAAGATGGTGGTGATAAGTGTACTACTTGACAGACCTGTGTATATGGTGATGTTAAACAGTGAAACAGCTTTGTGTATGTGGTGACTGGTGTTGGCAAATGCATGAATTATCAGATTTTTGTATACGATGATGGTAGTAAATGTACGAAGAAACAGATCTTAATATATTGTTTTTACTATTGTTTTTAAAAGACAGATACTCTCTCTCATACAGTATTAAAGAAACATGTTATATATCGTTTCGGCATTCAAAACATATTGTACATCGTATTAATTTTAATTTTAATTATTTCTAAACAACCTTTCACTTGAATAAAAATGAGTAAAGATATATAGCGGTCAACATGATCAGTCACTAGAATTAAAAAGAGTGGAATGTGTCTTATTTAAAACAATTATCACTACGTCCTTACAATCTTTGTCGTCACGTCCGGCCAACTACACCACGTGATGACTGTGCATCTAGACATAAACCTTGCATCGTATTTTTAATTCCAAATTTGTTAGTGTAAAGCTGTATTGTCCACAAAGCACACTAATTTTCCCTCCATGCTCTTCATAATACATCTAGTTTACAAGAATAACGGTTTTCCAGTGCTAGTTTTAATGTTCAGATTGCACAGAAATTCATAAGCGACTTGTTGGGCATGTCTTCTTATTGAATAACATAAATACCTGTTTCATTCTCCATCTTCTTGATGCATGTGACGATCGAATAAAAGAGGCTTAATCTTAATGAACCTCAAAACCTGTGTGCTACGTTTTCAATCAGAGATATTTCTTTATTATGTTGTTTATTGTTGTAGGAAGTACATGAAATGGTTTTGCCACTGAGCTTTGTGTTTGTAAATCTTCATCTGTTACAAGATACTTTGCTTACCATGGCTGAGGTACGCCTTGTCATAGGTCTTTCTGTGAAAGTCTTTGCACCACAAATTAATCCAGGTTCTTCTGTTTTTTAATGTATTTAAGTACGAGAGATTCCTCCGTCTTGGAAATTCTAACTCCCTGATCTAAACACATTGCTTTGACCTGAGGTTATTAATATTTTGTGTCTGATAATTGATTTTACTAAGACAAGTTTATACAAGAAACTATTGTACACTATATTGTTAATTTGAAATATTTCTGAATTATATTCCGCCTCAAAAGAAAAAAAAAAAAGAGTGAAAGTATAGCGACCAGCGTGATCAGCCACTAGAATGACAAAGGGTGGATTGTATTTTATTTTAAAAAAATTAGAACATCACTACATCGTTAAAGTTCATGTTTACACATGCAGTCAATACACTCTCTGACGACTGTACATCTTGACATTAGCCTTGCAGAGTAAAATCTGAATTGGGGCTGTTATGTCCACAAAACTCCATTTGTAAGTTTATTACAATGTGAAAATTATATATGCAACATAGCTCGTAACAAAAAAATAAGCAATGGAATAATTAAGTTCACAGAACAAAAATCGGTTGTTTTTTTCCACTCATTTTAATTAATTTTCCAAGTCAATGGTTTCTGAGACCATTCACTACTTCTCTGACTGGATAATTCGCTCACCGGTTAATGCAGCCAAACAGTGTTCTGTACATTTTTGGTAAAATGGCAATTCGTAGTTATTTTTCTTACTTTGAGATACATAAACAGATAGATCTGTCTTAATTTATTAGCTTTTAAATTTCTTTTAACTCGCTGTGATGCGATTATCTTTTAAAAAATCACAGTTTTGAAGGAATTTAAAACTAACACCGAAAACAAAACTTAACCAAAATATTAGAAATTCTTTTAGACAACTAACTTAAGATAATCTATTTGTTAGATAACGTTTTAGTGTTGTTGCTTTTACAATTTTTGATTTCTTTATTACTCAAATTTGTTATGAAAGGAGTAACACCTGAGTAACTTCTAAAATATTTTCTGTAGTTTATGACTCATGCACAGAGATTAAATTAGAAAGAACAGCTATTGTGTATATTTGACAGAGCAAGTGTCTCGGTTTAGCAAAAATGTTTTTAATTAATGGAAATGAGTTCCGATCCCATAAGAACGTCTTATGATGAATGATATGTGAATTTTCTAGCAAGTAAATATTTTGATGATTATACAATATGTCAACAGCACCACATCTGCTATATTCAATACCGACGAGGCCCTTCCGTTACTATCAGGGCTCCTCAGACTAGCTAGCTTACGAAATACATAGTTGCAGTAAAAACGCTATTGATATCATCTGTCTTCATTTTTGTTTCCATCATTTTCAGTTTTTTTTTTAATTTTATTTATGTTTATTTATTTATGTTTTTAGAGGGCGTTAAAAAGGTTCATATTCCATCTACAGGAAGGCTTGTGTCCGAAATGAAAAGTGTTATGTAAATTAAATAACAATTAATTAATATTGAATTTTATCATATCAAAGTTATATTTAGTAATTACTCAACACAAAGCTTCATTTATTTAACCTTTCGTTAAGAAGCTATGGCACAACTCCGACACCTGTTTCAATAGAAGTGTAAATTTGCTTCATTCTGGAAGACACTCCTGTGTCTGAGACTCTCTCGACCACGTAAGGATAGGTTGACCAGATTTCCAAACCATAAAATCTACGAAAAATCAGCTCTTGTCCCTAATTTCAAAACGGTTATTACAAATCAGAAAACTTATCTTTTATTTAACTTACTTTAAATTTATTGAAATGTTCCACAATATTTCCAAATATATTAAGATTGACATTGCTTTTGATATAATTCAAATTACTTTTATTGGTGACAGACACAAAACAAGTGATCAAAAATAGTCAAATTGTACATCCAAGATATCTTTAATCACTCACTTTATACAAAATCATTGTAAAATAGGTTAATTCGTATCTGAAGTTATTTAAAAATCCGCATTTTCGAACGTACTTCTTTTAGATTTCAGCATTAGTTTGAAACTTTTTAGATATGTTTGCGTGAAGAATGAATGAAACAAAAAGGCTCTGTATTCTCAATAGATATTCATGAAATTAGTACATGACTATATAAAGTGTGCTTTGACCACGAGCATTGCCGTAACACTCTCCAGATTCAGATTTGGGCTGACGTGAGTTTCGAGAGTTTGACAACAAGAAAGTACATGTTACAGCAGGATGTCGACGTGATTGGCAGTTAAATGTTTGTTGGTTTTTTTTCATAAAATTGAGACATTTTATGTGCCCCGAGAATTTTTCCTGGGGCACTGGCACAAACTATCAAAAACAATAGGACTGTCCCATCAAAACTGGAACGTCTGGTCAGTCTATGTATGGACAGATCATTGTTATTTTCTGTGTTGTGGTGATTTCTAGCAGTACTGACTACTCATTATATAAATATTAACAAAATTTTGCAATTAGAATAAATCTCAATTTGTTTTTGCTTATGTGTGTGTGTAATTATTAACAGACTCCTATAGATCTCGCTATAGTAGAGTGGCAGCAGTTAGATAATTGAAATGTAACTGTAAATACTGTTTGTGGTTTAAGGAATCCACTGCTTTACTGATATTTATTATAAGAAGTGTCTTATATACGTATACTATAATATATTTCAAGATGATTAGATTTTGGTTTACAACCCACAATCCTCTATCACAATCATATATACGATTTTTTTTTCAGAAACGTAACTAAATAATGATTTGTGGATTGTTTTATTTTCATTTGTCTGTAATCTAATACATAAAATAAAGGATGAAAACTCGAAAGCTGACTTTTCAGTGACTTAACCCTTTCACTGCCAAATTATTAACTAATACTGATTGCCACACTCATTAAGCCTTTAAATTTCCCCGTAAAGTGCTGTCATCTATCAAAAAGTGAAGACACTAAAATTAGATTATACTTTCAAATGACACAAAGCCGTAGAATCGACTACAGTCGAATT
Source organism: Tachypleus tridentatus (assembly GCF_004210375.1). Lineage (NCBI taxonomy): Eukaryota > Metazoa > Arthropoda > Merostomata > Xiphosura > Limulidae > Tachypleus > Tachypleus tridentatus. The sequence goes on along the minus strand of NC_134832.1, from coordinate 117,699,096 downwards.
TGGCAGTAAAAGAGTTAACAATAATAGTTATATTTGTAAACCGAGTAGACTTGTAATAATATTCTTACCTATTTTATGACTTTATCTCTAGAAAACACTATCTTATATTTCATACTTTTTTCTTCATGTGTAGTTTGAATAGCGATAATTAGTAGCTCAAAGATGAAACCATTGGATATATTAGGTCACCCCAAGAGAAAGAAGAATTCAAATAACAACTTTAATCGATTACGTATATTCCATCTCTCTCAATAACAGTCTGCCAACGTATCAAAATATGTTCAATACCACGCAATACCAGGTGGTTTTGAGACAAAAAAGTGTACAAAGGCTTTTTTTTAACTCATCTACAGAAGTAAACTGTTTTTCATTCAGATGATGTTGCAAGCTCCTGAAAAGATGGTAATCTGAAGGATCGAGATCAGGATAATAAGAAGGACAAGAAAATTTCTCCAGCTCTTAAATTTTTCTGGAAGTGATCGTAGCGGTGTGAGGGTGTGCATTGTCATGGTGGAAAACACTCCTTTTCAATTCACCAAAGCAGGTCTCTCTTTTTTTTTTAATGCATGTTCTGTCGATTCAGTTACTGACAGTATATCTCAGTAGTGATTGTCTGGCTTAGTTGTAACAACTCAAAGTGTATTACACCCCTTTTATCCCATTAAACACTAAGCAAAACCTTACTAGGGTACAGGTTCGCTTTTGGCTGTGATGTAGGTGGTTCTCCTACACTAAACCACTGTAGGCAGCACTTAACAGTTTGATAGAGCACCCATTCCTCATATCTAAGCACTAGGAGAATCAAAAACAAAACTTGAAGTTCACGAGAGTGAAGATATGTGCAGGTGTTTATTCTTTCTCTCAGATTATCAGTTGACAATTCATGTGGTACCCATTTTCCCAACTTTGAAACTATACTTAGTAGTTACAAATGTCGATGGACAGCGGAAGGAGATTAATTGAGTTTCTGGGCTAATTCTTAAACAGTTACAGCACAATCTTTCTCAAGTGTTGCTAGAAGCAGGTCATTATTAAACTCAACAGGGCTCACAGTGCGAGCTACATCTCTCAAACTGCAGTCACCAGTCCTAAACGTATTGAACCTTCTTTGACACTTCCTCACATCTCGAATGTCATTGACGTACACCTCTCGAATGCTTCGCGTAGCATCGGTAGTACTTTTCTCTTTTCTGAACTCGTAAAACATTACATGCCTTGCGTACTTCTCTGACACCTTCATGATAATTGGGGCTTCTAGAATAAATAAAACAAAAACGAGTAAAGAAACGAATGGGCCTACACTTAATGCTATCAAGTCATCCCATATAACTTATATGACTTTGAGAATAGCTTCATTTAAACTTATTCTATCCCAGAAAACGACATTACTTATGAGATAACTTGACACTTAGAAGCACAGTGGAGAATAAGCAGCAACTTGTATTAATTACATTAATCGCCATGAGATAACGCGATGTAATTACTACAGTCTGCTCCATTACTGCCAAATAGGTGGAATCGATTACCTGAGGCAATTAATTCAAGACAACATAGGGCGAATACGTGAAATCCTAGCAAAAAGCTGACACTAATGTGCCCCCCGCTAGTACAGCGGTATGTCTCCGGATTTACAACGCTAAAATCAGGGGTTCGATTCCCCTCGGTGGGCTGAGCAGATAGCCTTTGTGGCTTTGCTAAAAAGAAAACACAAACACAGACACTAATGTATAACGTTATTCCCAATTAGAAAATCCATCCAAATACTGAATATAATACCTCCTCTGTTGAACACTTCTCGAGAAAGTCAACTTTTTTTACATTTGTAGAACTCTTCAAATATTTATTTTATTAATTCTGTTCTTTTATCTCTTAGGATCTTCAAACTTTCTGCGAGGTATATTTTAATATCGTTGTTTTCTGAAGGTTAGTAATGGTAAGTTTCATTTTAGTTTACACTTTACACAGAAAATTTCAATTTCTGATAGCCAATTACAAACAAATACACTTAGATAAGTAAACTATGATAAACTTTATATTTCTTTTTACAGTTTCTTTAACTTTTATTAGAGTTACTCAGGTAACTATTTATTTCAAAGTCCGTATTTACAAGCACAACGTGAATGACAGTTTGTGATCCGTAAGGCTCCTTAACAAAATTAAAATGGTTATTTTAGTGCCTAGAAATAAATACGTTTTATTTATGTATGATTGAATATGTTACACTTTCCAACGTTTATCGATATATATTAAATTTATACACTTCAGCCCTATTTCCCAAGTCTACGCCTGTTAAGGACAGATTAATACTCAGTACTAACTTTAAGGCTACATATACAAGAGATTATATAAATGATGTGGCTTTTGTCTTCCCTTGAGTCTAAGTGGTTTGTTGAGATCATATCGTGTTGTGTCTTCTGAATACTGTTCTTTATGCTGCTTACGTATCATCTCTATAGTTTTTGAGTGACCTTTGATATATGACAATGTGGCTTTATGTCTGTAGTTTTCCTCCTTTTCATTCACAGTGCTTGTCTTCAGTGTTTCTTTCACTTGTTTAACAATTGTATAGAGGTATCCATTGTCAAGAATTATTCTATAATGATGCGTTTTTCTTCCTTATTCTTGTTTTCTTGTATATTATAAATATTGTTCACAGTGGTGACTAGATAATTTATGACGCGTGTCTTTTCATTCCTGGAGTAACAGTTCCTTTGAACCTTTTAGAAATTCTGAAGGTATATGAGTTATATCTTGCTAACGATCACATCTGGTGTTTATTTTCTCTATTTCTGTTTGTGAATTGAACCATTGAATATTGCGGACAGTTCATAAATTCTAGAATGTTGTCTGCATGGTAATCTTGGCTCTGTTAAGACTTGATTAAAAGAGGCGGTTATTAAGCTATTCATATGCCTCTTGGTTTAATAATCCACTGAATTTCTAAAGTTTATGTCTATAACATCTTGGATGTCATTTTCTACATAAAAAACTCCTTCAAAATTTAATTTTTATAAATATTTTTCATGAATCATTTAATTAGATAAGACTGTTTCTACCATCTCCTTGGCTTCACTTGCATTTAACCCTACTTGAAATAGCATGAAACGAGCTCCTATTGGAAAGTTCTCCGAAGCGATAGCGGTAAGCCTACTGACTTGCAACTTTAAAATCCGGGACCTTATTCCCTGCAGTTGACAGAGCAGATAACTCAGTGTGACTATGCTGTAAAATAATCAAACCAAACCTCTCAGAGATGTAGTATTGACGACAATTTCGAAATAACTACGTGTATCTGCACGAAATATGGTAAGCTTTTAGTCGAAGCTCAAGTCTGGTGTACACAAAAAATGATGTGTAATACAAAATTATTTGTACTCAAGAAATGTTTATAATTTAATTACGGCAGTTTTTCAAGCTTATATAAGTCGGAATGTAAGGTAATGTTCATGCAAAACAAACAAACTTTTGTTCATTGCATAGTTTGAATTCTTCATGTACATAAACTCTGGAATCTTCGAAATGTATATCTACGATCGTTGTTGTTTGTTTGTTTGTTTTCAGTATCTCTGTATAGTGTATCTAATATTTACTCTCCTTTACCACGAACTATGACAAATTAGTAATGCAGGATAAAATGAATAGTTCACTATTCTGACATCAAATACATAATACTATGTTGAATGGCACTCTGCAAAGGGTCATGACATGCGTACTTGTAACTCAACCCGTGCACAAAGAGCTAATTTTGTATCGAAAATAAACGACTCATAACCTCTTCCATTACAAACTTATTGATTCACCCTTTTTAATTTTCACTTCACTTATAGTCAATAAAAATATTTAAAACAAAATAAAAGTGAACTTAAAGTGTGCTTTTTTTGTGTAATCGCTAGTATCTTGTTCAAATAATTAATACTTTAGTGTAGGGGTTCCCAAAACTTTTTAGACCTACGGAGCTTCGCATCAGAAAGAAAAACATTCCGGAACCTTAATAACAAAAAATGAAACACTCGACCATTAGCACCAGAAAAAGTTTACTTCAAGCCTTTAAAATATAAATTTATTAAAATATCAATATTTAAAGAAATATGTTTTACTTCTACTTACTTGTTCAAAAATTTCTGCTTGCAAAATTTATATCAATAAAAGTTCAGTGTACTTATTTATTTATTGATGGCTCGGATGGGCGTGCTTTTGTTCACAAAGTAATTCAATATTTAGAATTATGGTTGTTACCTGTAAGCACAAATCATCTTCAGTATTTAGCCTGTTTCTAAATTTGGTCTTTGTAGCTGTATACAGTGAAAATGTTTGCTCACAAAGATATGTTGTTGGAAAAACGCATCAAAAATTTCAAAACTCTGTTACTTTATTCAGGGTATTCCATGACCATTTGAATCCAAAATTGTGTAGTTTATTCCTGCTGAAATTTTGTTTTTAGGGTGTAATCAGTTGAAATTTATATAAGCTGTTCTTGCTGTTTCAAAGAGAAATCGTTGATATTTGCAGAGTCAACAAAGATTTTTGAATCCTCAGTAATTTTTCTAAATGAGAGATATGCTGCAAGACTGAAATTTTTGCATCTTTGCTTAAGAAAATTTCATTAATAAGTAAAACCACTGAGATTTTCGAAGAAATCAAGTTCTTCCATAAGTATACATTCACCCCAAAGTTATAGCTTACATTGAAGCGCATCCATTTTGCTCTAAGCTTTGAAATACCTTACCCTGGTACTTCGCATTGTAGCATTCACTTCAGTTAGATAGGCAAATACGTCTGAAAGGTAAGCCACTTTCTATATCCAGCATTTGTCCCTTAATTGCAAGTTCAAAATAGGATTCAGATAAAAAGAAACCTATCTCCTAACGCAGTTCGTAAAACATAGCAAGCACTTTTCTCATATCCTCACAGAGTAAACTGAATGTCCTCGCATTGAAATGTCTTGATTTTATAAAATTAACTATTTTTATGACATTACGCAATACCTCTTTTTAAGTCTTCTGGCATTCGTTTCATTACAAGTGCATGAAGATGAAGACAGCAGTGGATACTCTCTATGTCCCGGTGTTTCTTTTTTATGTGTGCCACTGCTCATGGAAAATTTCCAATCATAGCTGCAGCCCCATCAATGCAAATACTTGATTAAAACTGCCATTGGATCTCATGCTCTTCTATAAATAAATCGATCAGTTTAAATTGTTCTTCGTCTTTTGTTTGTCAAAGGTTTGTAAATTAGCATGTCTTCTTCAAAATTAGCTTCGTGAATATAGCGAACAAACACAAGTAACATCGTATAACCTGCGACATCCGTTGATTCATCCATCTGAAGCGAAAACGTTGGACTCGCTTCTACTCGCCTTAATAACTCCGTTAAGTAATTTGCTGAAATTTCCTTGATTCTTCAAGAAACAAAGTTGTCAAAAAGTGGCACAGAGTTAATGTTCAAAGAAATTTTTTTTCATAAATCGTGCACTCTATCAATCTTTTGCAATTTTATGAATTTCATCTGCTTTTGCAATACGGTAACTAACACGATATGAACCAACAATAGCACCTTTGTTGTCCTGATGGGCAAATGAACGTAATGTAGCTTTTCTTGTATTTAATTGCAAACACTTTCTTTTGAAATGCTCGGAAGTTGGATTTTTTAATTGGAAGTGTTCAGTTTCTAGATGCCGTTTTAAATTTGCTGAATGCAAACTACTGTTACTCAACACTGTTCCACATTCAACACACAACCCACTAGGTCCATCTTCATTACCTGTCCATGTAAAACCATATTCAATAAAACTTTCATCATACTTTCTTTTCTTTCTTGTTGCACCGTCCTGCGTTGAAGTGCTTGTACACGACGATAACGCCGATGAATTCGCATTAGGCCTAGGCCTAGGAATATATTTTACTCGTATCAGATTTATTACTGATATTCAGTCACTTGTCCATTATAAGGGTGACAACTAATTATTAAATTGTTTAAAACGTATTCTTATATCTTTGGCACTTTAAAAGTATTTTCGCGGACACAAAATAGCTTCTTGATTAAAACCCGTTCAAGCACTTGAGTTTTATCATCATACAATGACATGCTGATCTAAGATCGGTATTGCCATAATGAAGTCAAAAATAAAGATTTGGGAAAAAAGGCTAGGCCGCTAGAATAACATATATTTTTTTCTAAAGGAAAAGGGTAATATATTATTTTTAATTTTTTTAACAGAAATGTTTAAGCCAAATAACAAAATATTAAGCTAGATCTGACGTACGACTAAATCTCGAAATGAAACATGACGTCATGCTGGCGTATGACGTAATAAAGCTCATTGGTACCTAGTTGGTCTAATTAAATTACAACGAATCTAACCTAACCTAACAACTACCAATTATCATTGTCATGTATATAATTTTACTTCATTAAAATATACTTTGAAATTGAAACAATTGATACTGCATCTAACTGCATCACAATGTTTCAAATTTGGACAAGTTTCAGCTATGACATCATGTTTTGTTTTATTTTATTTTGTTCGTGGCCCGGCCTGGCCAAGCATGTTAAGGCGTTCGACTCGTAATGCGAGGGTCGCGGGTACGAATCCCGGTCGCACCAAACAGGCTCACCCTTTCAGCAGTGGGGGTATAATAATGTTACGATCAATCCCACTATTCGTTGATAAAAGAGTAGCCCAAGAGTTGGCAGTGGGTGGTGATGACTAGCTACCTTCCCTCTAGTCTTACACTGCTAAATTAGGGACGGCTAGCACAGATAGCCCTCTTGTAGCTTTGCGTGAAATTCAAAAACGAACAAACAAGCATCTCCAATGACGCATGCAATCTTGAGAGGGTTCCATATCTACTAGCAACCAGTGTTGCCACTGTCCAAGTTAACTGAGATTGTATTAATACTTTCACTGCGAGAACTTCCCCTAAGCTAAATAAACTCGTCTAGCGTTAGGCAGAATAAAATATTAAAAGGCCCAATACGCGATAAATGTGTTATATTAAAGATATATTTTACTTTTTTGTACAGCGTATTCTTGTTCAATTGTATAGCTTTAAAAAAATATTAACATTCTAAAATTTCCTCACGGAGCCAGATTCCTCGTGAAGCATAGTTTGAAAAACCATGTTTTAGTGACAAGTGCTACTTTGTCACGTGAATATCCAGAAATAAGATTAATCCGTTCCACTTTTTTGTTATCCCTACCTTCTATCCCACTATATATAATATTACTAGAATAGTAATTAAGATATTCTACATTAACAAAGAATCGTATCTCCGTCACCTTGGCGTTAAGGCGTGCAACTCGCGGGTTCGCATCCGTGTCGTGCCAAACATGCTCGCCCTTCCAGCCGTGGGGGCGTTATAATGTCGCAGTCAATCCCACTATTCGTTGCTAAAAAAAGTAGCCCAAGAGTTGGCGGGGGGTGGTGATGACTAGCTGTCTTCCCTCTAGTCTTACACTACTAAATTAGGGACGGCTAGCACAGATAGCCCTCGAGTAGCTTTGTGCGAAATTCCAAAACAAACAAGCTTTGTGCGAAATTAAAAAAAACACACACAAAAAAACCGTCACCTTGGATCCTAAGACCCATTATTAAAAGTTGCATAGATAACAAAGTAAGCAAACTGGGCTAATATGTACAAAACTATTTTAAAGCGACAGCATCCATATTATTCTCAGGACAAAATCCTACCAAAACTAATCAGTTTTGTTATTATGCACCCCGAGTTTGGAGTTTTCTTTAACCCCCGTATAAAGATCTTTGCGAAAACAAGAACACAAGGATGTAGATATTGCAACCTGAGAAGGGCTGAATTTTATCAGGAAATGAAAATTGACAAGAGCTTTGTATAATTCATTGCTGTAGGAAGACATTTTGGAATGGTCAGGTCACTGCCGTGGCCAAACAACGTGACTCATGATGTGTACAGAGTGCACTACCGACATGCTTGTTTGTTTGTTTGTTTTGTGAATTTCGCGCAAAACTACACGAGGGCTATCTGCGCTAGCCGTCCCTAATTTAGCAGTGTAAGAATTGAGGGAAGGCAGCTAGTCATCACCACCCACCGCCAACTCTTGGGCTACTCTTTTAACAACGAATAGTGGGATTGATCGTCACATTATAACATCCCCACGGCTGAAAGGGCGAGCATGTTTGATGCGATCGGGATTCGAGCCCGCGACCCTCGGATTACGAGTCGAACGCCTTAACCCACCTGGCTATGCCGGGCCTTACCGACATGCAAGCAAGCCGTTTTGAACATCTAACGCTACGAGATTGATTTTTAAGTCATTTTAATTACAGATACTGCATGCACATATTGAACTGAAATAAGCAAGTTTTTTATACATGTGAAAAACTGATCAGCCCATGGCCTGTCTGGTCTTACAGCTTTCTACGGCCATGTCGTATGATATGCCATATATCATATATATGGGCTTTTAGGACTATGTTTAGTTTCCTCATTTTATCAAATATTAAGATAGAAGATCGAGAAAGGTGAAACGACGAGTACTTTAAATATGTCCAAGGACTTGACTGTTGAAAGCAGAAAATTAATTTCTACAATGTATAAACCAGGGGTGTACAACTCCATGGCCACTGGCTACATATGGCTAGTGGATAGCACAATTGTGGCCAGCTCGAGTTTAGGAATCAACTTTTTCCATAATTTATTTTTATCACAAATTTGGTAATCATCAACTGCACTGCTTTATGTCATCGCTAATGTCGCAAGCTTCATCACTGCCACAGACTCCGCCCATTTTGTAACGTCAGTCTGGTTTAGATATTTGTTATCGAGTGTGCGTTGTTTTGCATGCGCTTGCAAACATATTTTTATTGTGCAATTTTCAAGTGTTTAAATATATTTTGTTTTTAATCCCATAATATGGATAAGTGGATAATTTTGAAACGAAAGAATCCAGATGATGGTGAACACTCAGAAAATAAAGACAGTTTAATTGATTCTGGCATTACTGCCAAAAAGAGAATGGCGCGTGACTGGAAAAATGTGAAACAAGAATTTAATGAAAGTTGGAAGTCGAAATTTGCAGTGATTGAAGCAAATAATAAACCAGTGTGTCTTTTGTGTAATAAAGTTTTTTTTAATAATAAAGTACACAGCCTTAAGCAGCACTTTAACAATTTTCACAACGAATTTCATGTAAAGTTTTCAGTTGATAGCAAAAATCGTATGAATGAAAGTAGCCATCTGAAAGCACAACTTCATGAACAAAAGGGAGGCCTAAAATATTTTATCATCGATGAAACTAGTTACGTTAGCTAGTAATAAAGTAGCTTGGATTCTAGCTCAAGAAAAAGTAATAATATTCTGATGCTAAACTAGTAAAAGAAATATTGATTGTGGTCATTGAACCTCTGTTAGAGAATTGTGATTCAAAAATAAAAGATGATATTCTTCAAAAGGTAAATAATTTGCAATTAAGTCGAAGAACAATTGTCCACAGAATGCTAGAGTTAGCGAAAGACATAGAAAATCAGTTGCTTGAACAATTAAAAGACTGTTTGTATTTTTCTTTAGTACCTGATGAGTCAACAGATGTTAGTGATACTGCACAGTTGTTATTTTGGGTTCGATATGTAACTCAAGATCTTCAAGTAAAGGAAATGCTTGGCCTTTGTGATTTACGAGATCAAATATGCGGAAAAGATGTCTTTGAATATTTTCTTGAAATGTCAAAAAAATTCAATCTGCATTTAAAAAAACAAACTGGTGTCTGTTAGAACAAACGGTGCTCCCGCCATGACTGGGGCGAAATTAGGATTTGTTTCTCTTTCGGAGCAATATTTAATTGCATCAGGAAAATTTATAGCTTAGATGTCTAAAAGTGATGAGTTAAAAAATTTGATGTACATTATTGTAAAAATTATGATTTATGTTAGAAGTGGAAACTCTCTCGTTCACCAACAGCTTGTTGAGTTTTTGAAGAAAAGTAGTGACTGTACTTTTGATGATCTTACTCATTTTGTAAATATATGATGGTTAAGTAAAGGAAAAATCTTGGAACGATTTACTTCCTTATTTCCTCAAATAAAAGAATACCTTGTTGAAAAAGGCATGATTGAGAATTTTCCTGAAATTGAAACTTTGTCATGGCTGTGTGGTTTGCCCTTTCTGCGTGACATGATGGCTTACTTGAATAATTTGAATACGAAGCTTCAGGGAAGAAGTAAAATAATAAGCGAGTAATCACAGTCTATTCATGAATTTCAATTAAAGCTAAACCTCCTTGCGGAACAATTACAAAAGAATGATATGACACATTTTGTAAAGTTGAATAGTTTTCTAGAAAATCTATCACAAAAAGTTGAATCACGTTTCTTGGAATTTAAAAATTTGAAATTGATATTTAAATTTTTGCACGATCCATTTCATTTTGACTAAGGAAATTACATCTTTTTTGTCTTTGGATAAATGTGGATTTGAAGACGAGATGCTTACCTTGCAAAATGAAGAACACATAATAGGTAAACAAAAATGTTCTATCAGAGAGATGTGGCTCACTATTCTGATAAATGAGAGTTTTCCAAAATTAAAGATAGCAATTTCAAAATTATTTTCCGTGTTTCAATCCACATGGATGTGTGAGTAAACATTTTCTACGCTAGATTTTCTAAGTCAAGATACAAATCTCGGCTTACTAACATAAATTTAGAGGCAGAGCTAAAATGCTCATTGAGCATAGATATTAAGCAAAATTTTACGAAACGTGTTGATGAAAATCCCCATAACTTTTCATATTGAACGTTAATTGAAGTGCAATTATTTTGATTAAACTAAGATCTTTTTTTTTTTTTCAAGTGTGGCCAACGTTGCTTTCATTAGTTACAGTTGTGGCTAGTATGAAAAATAAGTTGTCCACCCCTGGTCTAAACATTCGCCTGAATTAGTAAAGTGACTCCTTAAATAGTGTCGAATCACTTGTTTGTTCTAGATAAACTAGTACCTCACAGAGTGTCGAATCATTTGTTTGTTTAGGTAAACTAGGACCCCACCTTACAAAATGTCGAATCACTCAATTAGATCTAAATAAAGGAAACCTTACTAAATATTCATATGTTAATCTGAATTAATAAGAAGACAACATCATAAGTATTCTTCTCTTTCTGTATAAGGGACTCTTTATAGAGTTTCTAAGAATTAACCTAATTTAGGTAGAGGGCTAACTACCTAGCAGAGTGTCAAAACACTCGTCTTTTCTAGATGCAGGACTATATTACATAGTGTTTAAATACTCGTCCAATTTTAATAGAAGGCCGGTTCACAGATCGTATGTTCTAGAACCATATCTTACAGAATGCCCAAGCACTATTTAGGCAGTGGGACTATCTTACAGAATATTCAAACACTTATCTGTTCGAGAAGGAAAAGTACATTACAGAATGTTCAAGCAATGCTCTAGGTAGAATGAATTACCTTAATAGAGCGTTGTATACGAGGTCTATTCAAAAAATACGCGGACTGACGTCATAAAACAAAATGTACTTTATTTAGAAGTTACAGGTCTGGGACCCCTTAAAAGTACTCTCCTCCCCAACGCACACACTTATCCCAACGGTGTTTCCACTTGTTGAAACAGTCCTGGTACACTTCTTTTGTAATGTCCTCCAGCTCCTTCGTCGCATTTGCCTTAATCTCGGGAATCGTCTCAAATCTTCTTCCTTTCAAGGGTCTTTTGAGTTTGGGGAACAAGAAAAATCGCAAGGAGCAAGGTCAGGTGAGTAGGGGAAGAACAGTGATCGAGTGTTTGGCCAAAAACTCACGAGTTCTGAGGGCTGAATTTCGCAGCAACGCGGTGCATTTCCAATTTTTCGGTCAAAATCTCGTAACAAGATCCAACTGATATCCCACACTCTTCAGCAAGCTCCCTGACAGTCAGACGTCGATTTGCCCGCACCAGGGTGTTGATTTTGTTGACGTGTGGGTCGTCAGTTGACGTGGAAGGACGTCCAGGACGCTCATCATTTTCAATGGACTGTCGACCATCCTTAAAACGTTCATGCCACTTGAAACATGCCGTACGCTTCATAGCAACATCACCTTAAGCCGTGTTAAGCATAGCAAAAGTTTCAGTCGCAGATTTTCCAAGTTTAACACAAAATTTCACAGCAAGTCGTTGCTCCTTCAGGTCACTCATTCTGAAATCCGCCAAACGAAAAATCGCACTTCACTTAAAACCGCGTAGCTAATACACAAATGAAGATATCTGCAATCGGGAAATGGCGTCGTAATCAGCTGATCTGTGCAAACCTAGCAACACCAAGCGGATTTCCCTGGAACCAACTGGAGCCGCGCAATTCAAACAGTCCGCGTATTTTTTTAACAGCCCTTGTACTCATCTGTTTGAGAGGAAAGTAGACATAACGCTAGGTACATAAACGATTTGTGATTAAGGCTCACAGACGAATGAATTTTCGGCATTTTATTTATGATAACGATCATGGTTTTGTGCTCTGATTTTTCAAGACAATAGCTAGAGATTTGAAACACTGTTGAATAGAATCGAGAAACAGGTACCACTTCATAGCGACACTTCTTGATGAAATACTACCTCACAGAGTGTCCAAATGGATGTTTGTACTAATTAGAGGTTTACCTTACAGTGTGTTTAAACACTCATCTATTTTAAACAGCAGACTAAGAACCATTACACTAGATCTGTATCATCATATGTCACTTGATTGTTTTTCTTTTCAATTGAAATTATACGAAAAATGTGTTTGCATTTTAACAATAAAACATTTTAAAAAAATGTATGGCTCGGCATGGCCAAGTGTGTTAAGGCGCTCATCTCGTAATCATAGGGTCGCGGGTTCGAATCCCGGTCGCACCAAACATGCTCGCCCTTTCAGCCGTGGGGGCGTTATAATGTGACGGTTATCCCACTTTTCGTTGGTAAAAGAGTAGCCCAAGAGTTGGCGCTGGGTGGTGATGACTAGCTGCCTTCCCTCTAGTCTTACACTGCTAAATTAGGAACGGCTAGCGCAGATAGCCCTAGAGTAGCTTTGCGCGAAATTCAAAAAAACAATAACTATATTTGGGGGCAGATACATGAAAGTGATTTACATTACATTTGCAAATCTCGAAAAACTACTCATTTCCAAACATTTTTGTTAATTTTTCTATAACTTTAGTATAAATGCATGTAAATCTTGATCCATGTGTTGTTTTATTCAGACCTTATGTAAATGAAAGTGTGCAAATATGCCCGTTTTTACATAAAAAAATAGGTTAATTTCTAAATTTCATTATCCAGGTCACAAAAGCAAAGTTTAAAGGGAATAATGGCTATTTTATGTACTTTTACAATATAAGGAATTAAGAAATTTATGTTACATAGTGTCATTATTTAATACATTGGTTCTATATTAGCACAAAACTATACAATGGGTTATCCACGTTTTGTTCTCCACGGGGAACAGAGCCCTTGATTTTCATGTTGTAAATTCGTACACTTACCGCTGACCCACTGAGAGACTGAAACTAAACTAACTAAACTAACGTGGCAGGGGTTCAGTTGAGAGAGAGAGAACTCAGAAGAGTTCTCTCGCCAACTGGGGTGTTCAGGAACGTTGTGGTTCCTCTTCGTCCCCTTTCGTGGATTGTTATTAAGATTAAGTGGTGGTTTTTTTTTAATTTAATAAATAAATTATTGTTATTATTCTTGACTTTTTGGGTGGAGGATGTCTCTCTAAATGTTGTCTTGGGTGGAGGCAAAGGCAGCAGCGGAAAGAAAGACCGGGACCTGTCCCGAAAGGAAGAAGTTGAGCAGATGTGAACATGAATATAATTCATTCAAATCCAGATCAAATCAAACGGCACGATTCAGGGTCTGGCAAAAGAGTTGCCTTGGCTGGGATCTAGAAATCCAATGCCTAAAGATTTTGATGTGGGGGGAAACGGGAGTGCCCCGAGAAAACCCACTTTCACAGGACAGGCGCCGAAAGTTTTGCCTGTCGTGTGCCCTGTATCTGAAAAAAAGGAATTCATGTTAATGACATGGATTTTATTTATTTAGATTCTTTGTTGAGTGGATTGTGATTCTTGAAATATGTTGTAAGGTGATATGTATTTTGTTGGTGCACTTGATAATTTGTGTAGTGATGCCGTTAGTTTGTTTCTATTTTCTGCTATTAGATAATATTTGAGAGAAAGTTCTGTTATTCTATCTCTTATAGTTGGTAAATTGCTAATTTGGTGTAGATAATTTGTTGGCGTAAATGATGGTAAACTGAATATTCTGTTTTGTTGCACTTGGATTTTTTGGAGCGTGTTGTTTGACATATTATATGTTACTTGACATCCGTACTTTATTAGTGGACGGATGTAAGCCTTGTATATTTGTATAATGGTGTTCGGTGCGCATTCCGATTGTTTACCAGTTATAGTCTTTAGATATGAAATCCTTTTTCTGATTGATGAGTGTATATTGTTTATATGTTTTTTTCCATGTTAGTTTTGTGTCGAAAGTGACGCCAAGGAATGTGATGTTTTTGCTCATGTTAATGGTTGTGTTTCCAAGTGATAGTTTTATTTTTTCTAGATTTTTTCTTTGCTTCTTTAGTTTTCTATAGAAAGTGATTGCTTGTGTTTTTGTTGGATTTAAAACGACTCTCCACTTGTTGCTCCATGTTGAGACGTTGTTTAGTGATTCTTGTACGCGAGACATGGCCATTACTGGGTTTCTGGAGGTGCTCCAGATTGCGATGTCGTCTGCGTATTGTGAATTGTGTGTGTATGTTAGATTTGGAAAAGGTATGTCACTGACGAAAATTATGTATGGAAGTGGAGAGAGGACTGATCCTTGGGGCACTCCTGCCGTTATGTTAAATGATTTGGATATAGTTTTATTGACTTTTACTTGTGCTGTTCTATTGGTTAAGAAATTTGAAATCCATTTGACTATCGTGGGATTTATTTGCAGGTGATTTAGTTTGTACATGATGGCGTTGTGCCATACGCTGTCGAATGCTTTTTTTTGACATCTAGGAATACCCCGATGGTTACTTGATTGTTGTTGTAAGCTTTGTAGATTGATTCGGTAAGTCGTGTGAGGTGATCTGTTGTTTATCTATATGAGAGACTGATGCAACGCCCATTAAATTTATAGTGCTCTACAAAATTTTTATAAATCTTAAAAGAGTTATCGTTTGTAGCATAAAACCCAATTAAACCATATTCAGAATATGAATAAATTTTAAACATTTTCGTAGTGAATATCATAAATTACATTTGTATAAATATACTTAATATGGTAATTGATATGCTAACATTTATATCCAAATTTTACATATACAAAAGAAGAAAGGTTAATATTTCTATCAAGCTACTTGTGAAATATACCTCGGATCGCAAATTCTGTATATCAATTAAACTTATTATGTATGTATATATATATATAATAGCCGATTTACTGTTATACATTTATTTTAATATCTACGTTTTTTTTCAGTTTAATGCATGTAACGGACATTGCGCAAGTCCCTTATGTTCTCTAAATTTATAGAAGATTCTTGAGAGTAAGAATCAACAATATATCTTTTACAAAAACACTACCGTATATTCAAATATTATTGAATATTCAAGAATCTCGCCTTAACACTCCTACGAAAAGACGTTTCTAGTCCTGATTTCTCCAAGCCCGTTCCCCTGGCTGTGGTTTCGCTAGATAGTAGGTAGGGACAGTGGGAATCTCGTTAATCCATTCATTAATGGATTTAAATGGCAATTTCATTTAAATACAAAATTATTAGCCTAATATTAATAACCTTTCAAGTTGCTCTGGGGCCTATTAGGCCCCACTTTTCGTAGAAGTGTTAAGCTCGATATGCCGAGAGACAGAGTCATCCGTTACAGTCTTGAAAAATATAATTGTGACAAACACTTATTAATCGGACATTTGACCATGAACGTTTGCTGATTTCGAACATTGCAAACCATTGAACTTCAGTGAACTAACTTCGGACGTCAGTACTTCCATGAAGACATTCGAATTTGTAGTCGGGAAAATCTCACGTGAAGAATAGAGTTATCTAGCATTCCTGTCAAGTGAAGTGTGTCTGTATCTCAACATAAAAGTAATTTGTGCTTCGTTGACTGTTGATAAAATATTCAGTTCTAGACCAGAGAGAAGACTGAATGTTGTTTAAGAGTTTGTAAATTTTTTGTATATAAATAATTATTTGTGATAACCGTTATTATAAATTATATCGTTTTTGGTTGTTTGTGTGTGTATTAAAATATATTTATATAAGGAAAAAAATTGTGTGTATCAGCGTTGTTAGCAAATATCATAAATTTGATACATACCGAAATTTCATTAACCTCTATATTGAAGTTAAAATTTAGGGCTATTTGAAATTATAATACATAACATATGTAACATAATAAATTGGAGGCTCGTAACAGTATATATACACAGAAATATATATATATATTAACAGCCACATCTAATTTACATGTCCTTTGTCCACTCTTTTTTGTTATTGTTTTTACTTACTTTAATATAATCTGGCTAGAAAATGATAAAATAATTTGCTTTTTTTCTTTAGTCAGAATAATATTTTTAGCTTTTATGAAAATGTTTAAGAATGTCCTTATATACTTTATACACAAATAAACAAGCCTGTGTATTTATATTGCACAGTTCGGGTTCTTTTGGATTGTCTAATAATAAAAGTAAAGGAAAATCCAGTTGACTTAACACTAATAAAAATGTTTTATTTCTTCAACTTTAAATTTCACAGTTAACATCCACTTATGTTTACCGATAAGTTTATTTTCACAAAATAATAGGTTACATGTAACACAAATTCAAACTACTTTTTAATTTTGTATCTCTAATTCTTAGTCATAACTCAATATTTATACCAACTTTAAATTTCACAGTTAACATCATTTATAATGAGTGATGTCCAGAAACCCACTTGTGGAGAATTTTATATCCAAAAACGGCTCGTTTGGGTTAAGAAAATATTTTACATAGAAGAGCGAACAACGTTTCGACCTTCTTCGGTCATCGTCAGGTTCACAAAGAAAAAGGTAACTGACCGGAAGCTGACTACATGTTTGAAAGGGGTTGTGTAACTGTGTGTCGAAATGTAGAGGGCGGTATTAGATGTTTGAATATATAATTTTATTTATTTTATTATATTAATATAGGTATAAAGGCGTTCCTTTATATTGGTTTATTTTGGGTTTAAGTTGTTGTATAAGTAAGGCTTCTTTAATTTTGCGTTTGTTTATGTTTGTTTCTTTATTTAGTATTTGAGTGTTTTCTATGGTTATGTTGTGTTTATTTGACTTGCAGTGTTCGAAAACGTGTGAAGGTGACTTTTTATGTTCTTTGAATCTGGTTTCCATTTTCTACTTGTTTCTCCAATATAGAAGTCGTGGCAGTTATCACATTGTATTTTATAAATAATGTTGGTGTGGTGTTTGTCAGTGTAGTTTTACATAGTATAGACCTCAGTTTTGTGCCGGGTTTTGAATAAATTTGGTATTAACTGGAATGTCATATTTTGTTACTAATTTTGCCAAATGTTGGTTATTTGTTTGCTGATGTCAGGAATATATGGTATACAGCAGTATATGGTTTCGTGGTTTTTTGATTCGTGAGCTGTATTTACTTTAGTTGGTTGATTTTGCTTTCTGTCTAGGTGTGTGCGTATAATGTTTTCTACGGTTTGTGGAGGAAACTTATTGATGTTGGTGTAGTATTGTTTTATTTTGTCTAATTCATCGTTAATTTTATCTGGTGAGCATAGTTTTATGGCTGTGTTTATTTGGTTTCTTAGTATGTTGAGTTTTTGTTTTGTTTCATGTGCTGAGTCCCAAGGAATGTATAGTCCAGTATGGGTGATTTTTCGGTGGATTTCTGTTTTGAATTGTGTGTCAGTTCTTGTAATTTTGAGGTTAAGAAATGATATTTGATTGCTTTCTTCCTGTTCACATGTGAAGTTAATGTTGGGATGTATAGAGTTAATGTGATTGAAAAAATTAAGTATGTGTTCTGTAGATTTGAATCCCGCAACCGTGTCATCTACATATCTGTACCAGTATAGTGGTGGATGTAATGCTGTGTTAATTGCTTGTGTTTCAACTTGTGTCATAAAATATTGGCTAGAACTGGTGATACTGGGTTGCCCATGCTTAGGCCATTTGTTTGTATATGGTTTTGGTTGTTGAACATGAAGTTTGTCTTTATCGTGGTGAATTCTATGAGGGTTGCTAACTGGTTACTGGGAATTTCTATAGTTGGGTTAGGGTCTCGGATATAGAGTTCTAAGGCTATCTTGCAGGCTTCAGTGGTTGGAACTTCTGTAAGAGGGATATAACATCGAAACTGGCCATTAAGGCTTTATGATTAAGTTGATTTAGATTAGACTTGAAATTAAAAGAGTCTTTGATAAATGAGCTGGCTGATGTTACACATTTGGAGAATGCCCATGCTATGTATTTACCAAGATTGTAATTAAACGATTCATATGTGGACATTATTGGTCGTAATGGACAATCTGGTTTATGAGGTTTGGGGATGCCGTATATTTGCGGTGTGCGTGAGTCGGTTTTACGTAGGTAGGAATAAAATGTTTGTGAAATTGTGTTGGCTTTTTTCATTTGTAGTAGTAATTTGTTCAGTTGTGTCTCGTGTGTCTTTGTTGGATTTGTGTGTATTGGTTTAAATTTGTTCGTGTCTGATAGGATGTTATTCATTTTTTGGATGTATTCATTCGTGTTCATTATGACTATAGCACCAACAGCCAAACTTCCCAGGTAAAATTACAAATTTATATTTTCCAGAAACACCTAAAACAACATCTTAAACGATTTTTTTCAAAGAATTTTCTCACAAAACCATCAACATAATTTCACAAAACAGAAAACTAAAAAACAACCTTACAAAAAGAGACATTAATTGCATTAGAAACCTAAAACAAGACAAAAACATAAAAATTCTAAAAGCAGATAAAGGTAACGCTATAGTCATAATGAACACGAATGAATACATCCAAAAAATGAATAACATCCTATCAGACACGAACAAATTTAAACCAATACACACAAATCCAACAAAGACACATGAGACACAACTGAACAAATTACAACTACAAATGAAAAAAGCCAACACAATTTCACAAAAACTTTATTCCTACCTACGTAAAACTGACTCACGCACACCGCAAATATACGGCATCCCCAAACCTCATAAACCAGATTGTCCATTACGACCAATAATGTCCACATATGAATCGTTTAATTACAATCTTGGTAAATACATAGCATGGGCATTCTCCAAATGTGTAACATCAGCCAGCTCATTTATCAAAGACTCTTTTAATTTCAAGTCTAATCTAAATCAACTTAATCATAAAGCCTTAATGGCCAGTTTCGATTTTATATCCCTCTTTACAGAAGTTCCAACCACTGAAGCCTGCAAGATAGCCTTAGAACTCTATATCCGAGACCCTAACCCAACTATAGAAATTCCCAGTAACCAGTTAGCAACCCTCATAGAATTCACCACGATAAAGACAAACTTCATGTTCAACAACCAAAACCATATACAAACAAATGGCCTAAGCATGGGCAACCCAGTATCACCAGTTCTAGCCAATATTTTATGACACAAGTTGAAACACAAGCAATTAACACAGCATTACATCCACCACTATACTGGTACAGATATGTAGATGACACGGTTGCGGGATTCAAATCTACAGAACACATACTTAATTTTTCAATCACATTAACTCTATACATCCCAACATTAACTTCACATGTGAACAGGAAGAAATCAATCAAATATTATTTCTTAACCTCAAAATTACAAGAACTGACACACAATTCAAAACAGAAATCCACCGAAAAATCACCCATACTGGACTATACATTCCTTGGGACTCAGCACATGAAACAAAACAAAAACTCAACATACTAAGAAACCAAATAAACACAGCCATAAAACTATGCTCACCAGATAAAATTAACGATGAATTAGACAAAATAAAACAATACTTCACCAACATCAATAAGTTTCCTCTACAAACCGTAGAAAACATTATACGCACACACCTAGACAGAAAGCAAAATCAACTAACTAAAGTAAATACAGCTCACGAATCAAAAAACCACGAAACCATATACTGCTGTATACCATATATTCCTGACATCAGCAAACAAATAACCAACATTTGGCAAAAATTAGTAACAAAATATGACATTCCAGTTAATACCAAATTTATTCAAAAACCCGGCACAAAACTGAGGTCTATACTATGTAAAAACTACACTGACAAACACCACACCAACATTATTTATAAAATACAATGTGATAACTGCCACGACTTCTATATTGAGAAACAAGTAGAAAATGGAAACCAGATTCAAAGAACATAAAAAGTCACCTTCACACGTTTTCGAACACTGCAAGTCAAATAAACACAACATAACCATAGAAAACACTCAAATACTAAATAAAGAAACAAACATAAACAAACGCAAAATTAAAGAAGCCTTACTTATACAACAACTTAAACCCAAAATAAACCAATATAAAGGAACGCCTTTATACCTATATTAATATAATAAAATAAATAAAATTATATATTCAAACATCTAATACCGCCCTCTACATTTCGACACACAGTTACACAACCCCTTTCAAACATGTGGTCAGCTTCCGGTCAGTTACCTCTTTCTTTGTGAACCTGACGATGACCGAAAAAGGTCGAAACGTTGTTCGCTCTTCTATGTAAAATATTTTCTTAACCCAAACGAGCCGTTTTTGCATATGAATAACATCACTTATGTTTACCGATAAGTTTATTTTCACAAAATAATAGGTTACATGTAACACAAATTCAAACTACTTTTTAATTTTGTATCTCTAATTCTTCGTCGTAACTCAATATTTATAACATTAAATGTATTCACTAACTGGCTGATTGCATTAGGAAAAAAAAAAACTGACTAAATGATGCACTGATTATTTATCAACTGACTAAATGATGCACTGATTATTTATCAACTGACTGACAGACTCACTATTGAATAGCTCTAACTATGGCATAGTTCATACATTTATACATATATATGTTACAAGTCGTTTTCAAAACTTCAGAGAAAGTTCCATACATCAAAGCTTTCTCTGTCATTTCAAGTCGAACTTATTTCCGGTTGAATAATAATAGAAATGTTGAAACCTGTTTAGAATGAGAGTATGAGTTAGAACAATGTCAGAATTGTTATTTTAAATTATTATTTTAATAGAAAAATAAAACATTCGACTATGTAGAAATATTTTATTTCTTTAGATAAACATTTCATATTTTCTATGTATTTTTATTGTGAAAATTGCACATTAGATGTTTTTCGTTTTTAGTTTCTTACCTCCTTGTCCTTCACTCTTTTCACCAAGATTTCAGGTAAAAAGTAACATGGCTACGAAAAGATATTTTAACTAAAGACAAAGTAAGAGAGTTTGTGTGTTTGTTTGAAATTAAGCATAAAGAAACACAATGGGCTATCTGTGCTCTGCTCACCATGGGTATCGAAACCCGGATTCTAGCATTGTAAGTCCGCAGTAATGCCGCTGTGCCACTAGGGGGATCCTCAGAGAGAGAGAGAGTGTTACAAAAAGCACGGTGTTTCTGTTGTTGACCGCAGCGCTACACGTGTTTTGGTTTTATTAGTAGTATTTTTTGTCTTAGATTAAAATTATTGGATGATGGAGATAGAAAAATCTTACAAATAAACTAAGTAGCCAATAGGCTTCGACTCCATCTTTACTGGTACTGATGGAGTGGAGGCCACCTGTTTCTGGCTTCTATGGGTAAACCCTATCTAAGCGTTTTAAAGATGCTAATGTTGAAGTGACATCGCCGATCAAACCCAAGTCTTTAGGTAATGTTTTAAAACACGTAGAGGCTGGCCTCCTGCGTATTAGTGCTGAAGAAGTACGCACACGCAATAACTCTGTCCTTCTTCGTACGTGGTCATTTCTCCAGAAGATGGCGCGTGACGTACGATACAGTAGCAGTGTGTTGTTGTTGTTGTTGTTTTGAATTAAGCACAAAGCTACACAATTGGCTATCTGTGCTCTGCCCACCACGGGTATCGAAACCCGGATTTTAGCGTTGTAAATCCGCAGACATGCCGCTGAGCCACTGGGGGGCTGTAGCAGTGTGTAACAAGAAGGAAAAATATTGACTAAATAAATATTTATGAATCTTTAAAAACATATTTCTATTTTTTTAAAAATTTCCCACACGTACTGCACATAAGTTTTCCAAGAGACATATGTCCCAGCAGGCGTTGTTGAGTTACATGTGTCCCAACAGCTGTTTATGTAACCGTGATATACACATATTCTAAAGTGAGAGAGGCGCAAAAACTTATACTAATCAAAGATTTATTTGCCAATTTTTAGAGAAAAAAGGGTGTTACTTATTCTTGAAACATATTAGTGGTAGCACTGTGTTCAATATATTTAGATGGGATATATGGATCCCACCATTCCTACACAAACAGATACTAAGACATATATCACACAGAAGTGTTAAAAGGGTTATATCGTTACAGGGTTGTAAAGAGTTTAATTATTTGAAGAATATTGTAACTTTAAAATATACTAAGGGCATCATAGTGCGTATTAATCTTAATATTTGATACTGGTACAGCCTTTGAAAACACGAAATTTATACCGTTACTCATATGCATTTTCTGTAAAAAACAACAACTGTCAAACAAAAAACATGGCGGCTCCCATATATCCTCTAGCTGCTACTTATCACTGTGCTTCCTCAGCATCCTGGGCCACTATCTACTACTGTCATTGACACTAATCTAATAAGTATTATCTACTACTGACAATGACACTAATCTATTATATATCTTATCCACTATTGACAATAACACTAACCTAATAAATATTATCCACTACTGGCAATGACACTAATCTAAAAGATATTATCCACTACTGACATTGACACTAATCTAATAGATATTATCCACTACTGACAATGACACTAATCTAATAAATATTATCCACTACTGACAATGACACTAATCTAATAAATATTATCCACTACTGACAATAACACTAAGCGAATAAATATTATCTACTACTAACAATAACAGTAATCTAATAATATTATCCACTACTGACAATGACACTGATCTACTAAATATTATCCACAACTGACAATAACACTAATAAATATTATGCACTACTGACAATAACACTAATCTAATAAATATTATCCACTACTGACAATGACACTAATCTAATAAATATTATAATAAAAAGTGGAAATAAACATTTATCATACAACGTAGGTTTAGTATTACTAGCAAAGGTTCCACTGCCACGCGCATTTTTGGTGTCGACTTCAAATATTTGCTACCGACTTCCTCGCCTAGATCATTCCTCATTCGATAGCTTGTCGTTCACAGACATTAATATGGTTTTAATAGTTGTCCAAATAAATAATATGTATCTGAGAAGGAAACAAAGTCTAAAAGGCATTTTTGTTTGTTGATAAAGGCGTTCGATTGATGAATTCTGTCGACAAAAACAACGAATTGAAATATCAGACGTTAACGTTATTGAAATGGCTACCAAACTTGTGAAAATGAGAAAATGGATAAAGTAATGAAGGGTTAAGGATCGTTCTGGGGCGTAACCTTAACTGTTTAAAGTTTCATGGTGATCAAAGGTCAGAAAATTCAGACGTTTCTATTTGTGGTAGTTCTTTAGACAAATAAAAAGCTACAGTCAATTTGGTGAGCATATTTATATATTGGTCATTTAGTGGAGACTGTTTCAATGCAATACTAATGTTGTAACGGTTTCTATTGTTGGATAGGTTCTTTTGGACTATGAAGTTAAAAAATGAATAAAAACGTACAATGAGATCGCCGGAGGTGGTAAACAATGCAAAACTCCGGTATTCGATTACCTGTGGTGGGTAGAGCTCGTGTAGCTCGTTATCTTCAACATTCCGTCAAAATCATCAGCAATATTTACAAAACAGAACTAACACGAGCTTATGAACTCACTAATAACAGTATTCCTCTGTAGTAGGCTACATTTCTTTATTTTTTCATTCAGACTCAAACCGTATAAAATGCGAGTTAATCAGTAAACTTATTGGAACATTTATTGCATTATGAGTACATTACAGTGTTCTAGGAAGTGTCCAGTTGTTTATTATTTGTTTTATTTAGGAGTAAAGAAAAGTAAAAGGCTCACCAGATTATTATGTGTTGATAGAAAAATAATACAAAAAATGTCCTCAGAACATGAAATACTTTGGTCGATTTGTTTGCCCTTAATTTGTTTTAATATACACCATAAGTTTGAAAGCCACACAGAAATATGTACTAAATGGGGAAAAGTTTCTTAATAGTGATATAATTTTAAATTTATCCCCGAATGAGAAATAAGCCATTATACAAAATCTTACACAAGCCATTCTATCCTTGGCTCGGCATGGCCAGATGGTTAAGGCACTCGACTCGTAATCCCTATCACACCAAACATGCTCGCCCTTTCAGCTGGAGAGGCGTTATAATGTGACGGTTAATCCCACTATTCGTTGATAAAATAGTCCAAGAGTTGGCAATGGGTGGTGATGACTAGTTGCCTTCCCTCTAGTCTTACGCTGCTAAATTAGAAACGGCTAGCTCAGATAGCCGTCGTGTAGCTTTGCGCGAAATTCAAAACCAAACCAAACTATACTATCTAACTGCAGAATTAGGCTATTGTACAGCAACAGGCCATAGACATACTTAAAGCTTTTTGGACAACCAGAGTCACCAAAGCAATTAAGTAACTTCCAAACCTGAAATATGATTTAAACTTTCACACACTATACAATAATTCCATTCAATGTATATATTTATTTAAGTCCATTCTGTACTGAATATGTCTGTTTGTTTGAAATTCGCTATCTGTGCTGTGCTCAGCACGGGTATCGAAACCCCGCTTCTGGTGTGGTGAGTCCGCAGACATACCGTCGTGCCACTGGGGAGCTATTGAATATGAGACAGCGAAAGCATGAAATACTGTTGTTCACTAGCCAGTAACTTCATTATTGAATATCAATAGAGTCTGGCAAGACGTTTCCTATTGAGTTACTATCTTTATTGCAACAGTTTTTTTTTAAATATAAGATTTGCAGAATGGTACAAATGAAATGTAATCGTAGAAACTGATATGTGTAAGTCCACTTGTATTTAGGTCGTACTTTATAAAACTTTCAGTAGAAGGTACTACAAGACATGAAGAAAAAGCTGTCCAAAAATGTTAAAACATACTTCTATAACAAATACTTTTTTTATTATTACTTACAACCTTTCGGGCAGAAGCCCTTCGTTAGCCGTGATACATTCTTCACAAAACCTTAATACTGTACCGCGTATGTTTTTTACGTTAATTAAGTAGAACTAAACTATATTGTTCTTAATAATATCTACAAATAAACTTATAATATTATTATACGACCTAACGTCAAACCTTTTTCAAAACTTTAAGTTTTTAATGTTATTGTACTGAAAGTTCATAAAATATTTACATCTATGCTTTTTGTTATTTCTTCATTCACAAAGCAATTTTAGTGGCTTATTCATCGATCTTTTCACTCTCTGGCGCAGGCAAGCGCTTGCACTGTTTTTCTGTGTATAATCCTTACTGCGCATGCTTATTAGATGTACAAATTAGAACCTTTTGTGTTATTCTAAAAATTCGGTATTTAAAGAAGCACAGCTGCAACAAAGACACTAACTTGAGTGCAAATGTTTTGTAAGTCTCTGCTAGTCTATTATAATAATAATACTCAGTATTTGTCTGTCATGACAACACGCACACACCTCACTATCTAAATACACATGCGCGCATACGCCATTTCTGTAATACACATATGAACAAACATATTCTTATACACATAATTTTATATACGTTTTTATTTCACTTCCAGTTACCTAACCCTCCATGAACATACTGTGTGCTAGTATATGAATTCACTAAGTATACCATTTTCCTTTCTGCCACATGAACCAAGTACATTAACATTTTTTGTTACCTTTAGAAGGGACCTTGAAAATGGAAAACTTAAGGCGCAATACCAAAGTCTGCGCGTTACAGTATGAGATTTATATGGTAATTCTAACTTTAGAATATTTATATTTAGTAGCATAAAATACTCGCGCTCCACTGTGGAGTTCAGAGGCTTATCTTGTGATTCATAGAGGTCCAGATGTAGTTCCTTCATTATACAGAGTTACCTCTATAACTACTTCGTGGAGGAGAAGGAGGGTGGAGTATCAGTGTGTTTGATGTACGAACACAGTTTTAAATATGATGTTCCGTGATCTGAAGGAAAACAAGGAACACAAACTCCAATACCAAATTAGACTCAGCGACCCTGAAAAATGTATCCCTAGACCAATGACTTCTGGTTGATCTTCCTGGAATGTTTGAGCTTCCTTGGTAGGGAACTACTACATATAAATTATGGGTAAATCTAGAAATTTTTCCTTAATAAGTTAACGTCATAACGAGAAAAGCGTTTCGAACTTCATTCAATTCAAACTGCATAGTTAATTTTACGTTAATGTAGGGATAAGTTTAAATCTTTACTTTCCTTTATCCACCATGTTGCAACAAGGTCATTTGACAACGTTTCAGTCTCATCTGTTTAGTAAGCAGCAAACGAATGAATGGCCAACTGGTGTCAAATATATTTTATAGCGGAATATAGTAATTATATTAGACAAAAATATATATCATAATTTGCAGTAACGCATAATTATTTTCACAATATGTTTTTAAAAAAGCAAAAATTGGAGCAAGATTTATTATATATCACTTATATATGTTCATATAATCTACGTTTCATCAAAGCTTAAAATATTCATACACAAAAAAATATTTTTGGCAGTATAGATTAACAGCTCCAAATGCAACTTTAGAACTTATTCTTATTTATTCATTACAAAAAACAAGCTTTAGTGATAATTTTCATGTCGAAGGAAGGCCAAACATTTTTTACTTACGAATGATTCTCTCATACATTTACTGTTTACTGCATTTGTGGATACGCAGATATAAAATGTGTTTCTTAAATTCTGTGTCAAATACTTTAATATTGGCCTGGCATAGCCTAGCGCGTTAAGGCGTGCGCTTCGTAATCTGAGGGTCGCGGGTTCGGGCCCGAGTCGCGCCAAACATGCTCGCCCTTCCAGCCGTGGGGGCGTTATAATGTGACGGTCAATCCCACTATTCGTTGATAAAAGAGTAGCCCAAGAGTTGGCGGTGGGTGGTGATGACTAGCTGCCTTCCCTCTAGTCTTACACTACTAAATTAGGGACGGCTAGCACAGATAGCCCTCGAGTAGCTTTGTGCGAAATTCCACAACAAACAATACTTAATTATTACATATTTAATTATTCACAATTTTGCTTAATATATAAATCATTCTTAATTAAAGTAATTTCAAAACATAAATGCTTTATTTTTGATTAGTATGCATAATTAAGTGTAATTATAAAAAAGATATAGTAGTTTACGACACATCAGAAAATTTTCTATTTTTGTTATATCTGCACATTTACGAGCGAAGCGCCAAAATATATGAAGTCCAAAAGTTGGTGATATCCAATTTTCCCAAAGTTTCGACCTACAGATATTCATAGTGAAATAACCTGAGATTGATTTGCTTGCTTTTTTTTGTATTATTACATAACATAAACGTGGCACCACCTGGTGGTATAATACATCTTAAAGTTGATCACTGTGGAAGGAATTATTTGTGTGTTTCGTCTTTCATCTTGTCATTTCATTTTGTGAACTAAAATTTTGTGTTAAAAGATCAAGCCTTCAAAACTCGCCGTTTTATCTTCAACTTACATTACAGAAGCTTAGTATACACATCGATGCCGATTGAAATCTTAGCTGTGTGTCTTGTATCAATCGTGTATCCACGTTATTGATCTTCAGATAAACTAAACAATTAGATCTTTAATACTGTTATATTTTTCTATTAACAAACGTATGTGTATTATTACTAGACATTGTACTTACAGGGTATCTTTCATTTAAACTCTTTATAACATTCATACTTACTTGTTCTTTAGTAACAGTGCACATAAAGTCAGTTTTGGTAAGGTTTAAGGTATATTAGTTACAGTTAATAATTTCTTTCTGCATTTGAAACCAAAATATCCAAGAAGAAAAAAGCCGATTAACGATGGAATTAGATATTCTGCAAGTTGTTCAATGGTTATAAGAATATCACCTGTAAAAAAGATAAATGAATAAACAATAAAAGAATAAATGCATATAAAAAAGAAGCAACTTAAATCTAAGTGGATTTTTGATCGCAATAAAATCATCTTTATTGTAATTCTGAAGATAAAATGGATAAATACAAGAAAATTATAACTGAAATATTGGAAGCATAAAAATGCATATTGCAGTAACTAAAGTGGATAAAAAATTAGTTATACCGATTCCTATATGAAAGACATCAGAGTAAACATTTGTTTTCCATAGCAAAAAATATGCATATCAAAATTTCCATTCTAATATACTCTGAGGTCAATAAACAAGAGCGCGAGGCTTACATTATCAGAACGAAATCGTGTGGGATGATACTAAATAACGAATTTCTGTATTATAATCTATATGAATACGTAATACTCTTCTCTTCGTCCGAAATATTTCTCGCAATGTTATAGATTGGCTTTTCCATTCAGAATCACTTCACCCGCGTTTTGTTTAACCAAACTGTGTAATGCACCGAGTATGCTATACGATGGTACAGTATCGTTGTCATCACGTGGCTTCGAGTTAGTTTTAGTTTTTTGTTGTTTTTTATTTACAAAGTATTTCACACAAGCAGTATATTTCACCTGCGTATAATATCCTGAAAGTTATCATTACACTAGATACAAATGGTAGGTGTTTCTCGACTTATTTAGGTCTAAAATACGAGTGCGCAATTCTTTCAGAACCATATGCATTTTATTTTTTGAACATGCATGCAGGCGTTTCTGCATATATAGCTAAGTTTGTCTTCATTACAATTTTATACTTTACTTTGCAATACTTTAATTTCGTTTCATAGACTGCTATAAAAACCTTTTAGCTACTTTTTCTTTACTAAGAGTTTCATTCTTCGTCTTTGTTTCAACTTCTAAAAACCGTGTCATACACTGAAAACTCATAACTGTTTCAAACTCTGAACAATATTATGAATAACATTATTTTACTTAATTTTTACTTTACGTGTAGTTTTATTAAATAAAGTTACGCCTATGTTGGCTTATTTGTCTGACTGAATAAAAAGTTTTGAAACAGACCACAATTTATAAATCTGGCAAATAATGCCAGCAAGAGCTTAACACTCCTACGAAAAGTGGGGCCTAATAGGCCCCAGAGCAACTTGAAAGGTTATTAATATTAGGCTAATAATTTTGTATTTAAATGAAATTGCCATCTTAATTGCCAGGTTTCATTTAATGAAATGAAATCAAATGTGTATTATTTCTACACTGTAATCAAGTTATTTCACCTTAAAACAATTTTAGTTTTAATGAAATGAAATCAAATTCAATGAAATGGCAATTTCATTTAAATACAAAATTATTAGCCTAATATTAATAACCTTTCAAGTTGCTCTGGGGCTTATTAGGCCCCACTTTTCGTAGGAGTGTTAAAGAGCGTGCGTAAAAATGATAGAATGAGGAGAATTCAAGCGAATGGCATGAAAACTTTTGCAAATGTTTAACGTGTTGCGGCCAGTAAATACAACGTTATGGTTTTAACAGCTGTTTATTAACGTGACTACGACATCTTCAGTAACTGTTTCTTACTGTTCAAAGTGTAAATAAAATAATAAATTATATTCAGGCTGCAGAAGTTTATCTTATCGTACAACAGTATTTGGTTTGGTCGTTTTTAACTGCTAAGCTAGAGAATAGGATATTTTCTGTGCCAACCACAGAGATTGAAAACCAAGTTTAGCGCTATAAGCTTTCAGACGTACTGGTGAATCACTGTTGGTCTTATGGTAATAGTCCTCCAGTGGCAAAGCCTGCAGACTTATAACGTTAGAAGCCAGGTTTCGACACCTGTGGTGGACAAAGCACAGACAGTCTATTTGTGGCTTTGTACTTAAATTAAAAAACGACAGCAACTTATGATAATAATAGATAAGAATTTAAGGTGTAACTTTCTATGTTATACAGTGTGTCTCAAATGGCTGTTAATAGATATTGTATTTTATTTTGCAAAACAAATATTCAGTTTCGGTGCCTTCCATAGGTGAACGTTAATGGACAACTTACATAATATGTAAGAAATACTAGAAAATAAACTGAAAGAAGACTAAGTTTCAAATAACATTTTATCCTGAATTATTAACATCTGAAAAGGGTAAGAAACTTAATTCGAGTAACAAAAATTAACAAAATATATTCCTTTAATATTAGATTGTTTTGAATATTCAGTAAGATGTTTTTATCACTCCCCCCAAAAAAAATCCAAAAGCTAGTGAAATTACAATGAATATCTACAGTTCCGTTTTTAATGACCACATTGGCGCGCCATAATAGCAACTTATTCTCTAGTGTTTTAGTACTGAAGCTGTGTGGTAGTTTTAGTTATTAAAATACTTTCTCAGCAGTTCCTAGTGGGTAATCCCCCAAATTCAGTTCATAAAGCATTCTTTGTACTGTTAGTAGTCTCTAGGTCGACTTTTTCTCGGTTTCCTCAAAAATGTTTCCTTGAAAAATAATAAAGATAATGAAATAATCACAAAAACCAACAACTAGAACACCAATACAAATCGTCTCACGACCCTGAAATAAGGTGGAAGGACTGATTTTGTTCGTTGGAGGGAAAGGCTATGGTATCTTAAGCTGTTAAAAAGTGTTTTAAACATTTATGTCATTGGTACCCTTAAGTTAAAAGTTGTGCAAAGCGAGTGAATCGAAAGCTTTGATATCGGACAGCACTGATAGAAACAGTCAGAAGGAGGCTTTAAAGTGCTGGTTTTTATGTAAACACGCAGTGGTGTACGTTCCTCTAGCCTACAATAACAAAGAGCCTAATTTCTACTGGAATCAATAATATCAAGATTGGTCACACATGAGTTACATTTCACATAGCAGCCACAAGTGAGACATCTGTAAAGTTGGAGTCGTTAAGGTCGGATGACTGATTTGGGAATGTATTACTACTGACAGCAACAGTGATATCTATCTGTTATGGTATAGCACTATGAAAACTGTTAGGTGTATGGATGCAGTTTTATAGGAAACATTATTTCCACACGCATATGTAGATAATCAATACGTTAATCAGCTGAGCAGCAACTTCCTAGAAGGGAACGGCATTGACCAAATAAATTGGACAGCACACTCACCGAATCTGAATGTGATTGAACATGTAAGTTATGGTCTGAGATGACGAATAGTGTTGATGAACTGGAAGTAACTCTGATAGAGGCGCAGAACATATTAGCCTAGTAGCTCATTGTTTTAAGCACGCCACATTAATTTGTAACTTGCATTTTAGTTCATGTTGAAAATTAGCCTTACTAAGAAAAGCTTTCTGTTCATTTATCAGTCTGAAAGTTTATGGCACCATATAAACATAAGTGAGCAAGGCCTCTAATGGTAAATATTTCTTATCATATAACAAGTTTCGTGTGCAAAAACTCTAATATTGGATACTTCATATCGTATTGCAAGTTTCGTGTGCAAGGCCACTAATAGTAGATATTTCATATCATATTGCAAGTTTTGTGTGCAAGGCCTCAAATAGCAAGTATTTCCACATCACATCACATGATTTGAATAAACCTTACACCAGAGGTACCACTAAAATTGTTTATTAACAGTAGTCGTGCTTTGTCTTAGCTAGAATATTAAAAACAACAATTATCCCTTATTCCATGCAGTTTACTATCGAGGTTTAACGTGTAATATTCAAACGATGTCCGATTTAACACGTCATTACAGTCCATTTCATATCATATAGTCACATGCTCTATCTCATGACCGTGCATCTTGATTATGGCGCTGCTTCATATCATTTGAATTTTTTATGTAAAACAGGATATTTTTACTTGCGGTACTAACAGAAGTATTAACTGCGTAGTTTGATGCATTTAAACAGTTTTAGATTTTACATTAAATTTTCATAATCAAACAAGAAAGAAGGGCTGTCTGTTATCTTTAATGACATATTAAATGTTTGCATTTTAAGTCCTTATCTTCACGTGCTAAATACTGTTTTAGTTTGGCCCTACCTGCACGAACTTATTCCTAAATGTACGAAATCTGAACAATAGTAAGTCTTTGTGGAATTATGTTCATTTTGAAGAACAATTTTTATTTTAGATACGACGTGGAAACTCGATTTCACGGTTATATTTGTTCTGAGGAATGCTATGCACGTGTGTTCATATTATCCAAACGGTTTTATAAAACAATACTTTATTTCTCACTAATTCATTCAGCTGTTTATCTGTCTCAAAAGCAGGTTGAAAATAGTTGCGTTTGTCGATACTGAAACCTGTATGTGTCTCTTTACCAGAGCATGACGTCAGGCTAAATCAATGTTTCTGGGTGTGTCCTGTTTTTAAAAAACAAGACACATTTCCACGACACCCTTAATGTTTTTCAGGCTAGTTAAAAGTGACGTATGTGTGGGGAGGGATAATAGAGATGCCAGCTCTTCAGTAGGTCCCGGATGAAATGATACAGTGCACAGTAAGACTTTTCCAATTTTGTTATTTAGATTTACCCATTTTGTTAAAATCTCGCGGCACCTCGGTTGAGAGACTCCAGATGAGAGTAATAAATTAAAAGTACTGCAGGACCCATGAAGCGTAAGCGATAATTATGTGGTGCGTTTCATCATATTTACTTCGTCACTTCACTATAACCTTCTAATTGTAGATACTGAATGGTATGTTTCATCGTATTTACTAATTCACTTCACACTGATGTTATTTAACATTATTATCAATAATAAAACATGCTTGGCATGGCCAGGTGGTTAAGGCACTCAACTCGTAATCTGAGGGTCTAAGGCTTGAATCCCCGTCACACCAAATATGCTCGCCCTTTCATATGTGGGGGCATTACAATGTGACGATCAATCCCACTATTCGTTGGTAAAAGAGTGGTCCAAGAGTTGACAGTGGGTGGTGATGACTAGCTGCCTTCCCTCTAGTCTTACATTGCTAAATTAGGAACGGCTAGCGCAGACAGCCCTCGTGTAGCTTTGCGCGAAATTCAAAAAAACAATAATAAAACTATATATCTTATACATAGCAGTCAAACAAAGTAACACAAAAAGTGACTTCATATATATATTATACACACTCAATCATTGTGACTAGAAGACTTTCATAGATAATGTTAAGAAAGATGCAGGATTAATTCGCTAAGAACATCACTTATAACAACCAACTTTTACACTGAAGGATCGAAGAAGCACCCACGAAGTCAATTATTGTTCCCTCTGGACACTTGAAACACAAAGTACTGGCGTAAAACTCAGAGTATTCGTTTATTGGACACTTTTCACAGTCGTGTTCTTTTTCAAATGATCCAGGAGAGCATGGACCTACCAATGAATATTCAGAATATTGCATTCCATTCTTTGTTCAGGTCAACATGATAAAAGTAAAGAGAAAGTTTAAATAATAGTGAAATGGTCCTACAATACACAACATAATCTTCATAAATCTATACATTTCTTTTTTATAAACAGAAAATAAACTGTAATAAAACTTTTTTCTTTTCATTTTACTATAAGCAAGTATTCATCGCCAAAAAGACTGTAACAGGTATATTTTATATATATTTTACAATGATGCGGTAAAGATTAAATGACTCAGTATTGGTACGTAATAGTGACATAACAAAAACTACTCTCGGATTACTCTATGCTTTGAACTTTTTTAAAATATAGAAGGTTATGGCTGTGATATACATCTACAGTGTTACATTAAATTCCCAGTCACAACTGAGGTATAGAAGGTTATGGTTGTGATATACACCTACTAAGTGAAGGCTACAATTCCTGTTTTAAATTCTAAGTTAGATGAAAATAAATATCGTAATTCATTAATTGTGAAGACTTCTCTGAATTTTTGAAGAGAACCATTCATATTAATAAATCGTTTAATTCAAAAACAGCGCGTTTTGAATATGGTCGCCTAGATATTTAAACGTTTAGAATTCAAACGCAGCTATTTACTTGACGCCGTAAAATTTGAACACAAGAAAATAAACAAAACGTTTTGAGTAATGAGTTAACTTCCGGTGTGCTTCTGATGTATGACGTACATTCACCAAAAGTTAGCAATTAGTTCTTTATGGGACATTTAACATTTGGACCAAATTTGATCAAAATCACATTTTCATACACATAGTGAAATGGATAGTAAAGACATATAAAAAACACAACTTTACCTCTTCTAGAAATATGGCAATCAATACAATAGGCTATAAAATTAATGTAAGAAAAACATGTAGACAATATGTTTTCCTTTAAGTCTAATTCCTAAAGACGTTATGTGACCATAAGAGAAACCTTAAGTTATCAATTTAAATTAATCGTTACAACAGTCCATGTCATGGTCGGGGAGACCATCAACGTCCATCATGGCTAGCCATCACAAATACTATACTATAGATAAAGAGATTCTTTAAAACTTACGACAAACATTTGGGTATTTTTCATCCATCACAAACCCTGAGTCACAGGTCACGGTATGTACACTACAAAAGGTATTTCTGATCGGAAGGTGAACGTTGTCTCGGCCAAATACAGAAATTCCGCCATTTCTTTCCAAAGTATTTCGTATCCTTTTCAAAATCTACAGATGCAGAGAGCAATGAGTTATTTTTTCAGTCGAAAATTCAGTATAATTTTTGTCTAATGATTGTTAATAAGATTAAAATATTTTTCAAGTTACATAACTGTATTGCATTTGAAATTTAAGAATTGTTCAAGTTTAAAGAACATTCCTTTTGATGAAAACATAGTATACTCAGCCCCGTTAAAATTATACATATTTTAAGTAGTTATAATAGAAAAGACACTTACAGGTTTTCTTTTGTTGTTCATCCGCTTTCTTGTACACACAGTGCCACATTTATCAGTGGGAAGGCCTCCGACAATAACAGAGACAATTACTTTGTAAAAATATGCTCCCTAGAATTATAACCATAGCAAAGAACAATACATTTTATTGATGTAATTTTCCCTAATTAATAGATTCGTGTTGCTAATTCACGTACAAACATCTCACGTTTACGAATTTTAAAATAACCGGGTATTAATTAATTATACTTGCATCTATATTTTGAATCACAATAAAATACTTCACAAAATACGTGATCAGTTTAAAACAAAAATACTTTGTTGTGACTATCGGTTGTATCAGAGATATAAAAGTACCATAAAAATAACTATAATATTTGTGTTCTAAAACTGTGTTTCAATTACCTTATTTTTGATTGCCTTAAAGATATACATGTTAGATTAAAAGCAGAACTTACGTAACAGCCTATTTGACAATGAAACTGAACAAACCTCATTCGTGACACGGCATCTAACTTGAGCCTTGTTGATTGATACGGTTTTTAAAGCGGTGTCTTCCTTAAGGAGATGAAGAATGCGCTTACTGAACGACACCATATCATCGACAACACAGGAAGTAGTGTTGTAGTGTATGTAGACATCGTATTTGTCATTCAGAATTTGTTTAACTGAACGAATACAACCACAAAGTGTCCGTTATTTTCTGATTTGCATACGGTGATACTTGTTTCAATAAATAGGTATACAAATATACATATATTTCACAAAGCAAATTGTATTGTTGATAAATATAACTTGATTGCACCTGCCAGGAAATTCGAGATAGACGACATTTCAGTGAACTTGAAGGAGTACAAAAAAATGACACAAAAAATGTCGTCTACCACTATTCTTTTGGAGGATGTACTATAAACTATTTCAATTTGGTACAGTAAATAAAACCAATTTTTAATCATTCATTTTGACGGGTTAACACGAAAGAAAGGCCCGGCATGACCAGGTGGGTTAAGGCGTTCGACTTATAATCTGAGAGTTACGGGTTCGAATTCCGGTCGCACCAAACATGCTCACCCTTTCAGCCGTGGGGACGTTATAATGGTACGGTCAATCCCACTATTCGTTGGTAAAATAGTAGCCCAAGAGTTGGAAGTGGGTGATGACGACTAGCTGCCTTCCCTCTAATCTTACATTGCTAAATTAGGGACGGCTAGCGCAGATTGTCCTCGTGTAGCTTTGCGCGAAATTCACAAAACAAACAAATAAGCATGTCGGTAGTGCACTCTGTACACATCGTAAGTCACGCAGTTTTAGTTCTAGCGTCTATTGTGTTGGTAGATCTTATTTAAGATAAAATAAGAATAGCCCAACAACAATATATATTATCTGAACCACTGTAATTGCACAAAGTAGACATAACAGTTTTTAAATTAAAAACTCGTAATCTGAGGGTCGCGGGTTTGAATCCCGGTCACACAACACGTATTGGCCTTTTGAACCGTGGGGGTGTTATAATGTTACAATCAATCCCACTATTCATTGGTAAGAAAGTAGCCCAAGAGATGATGGTGGGTCGTGATGACTAGCTGCCTTCCGTCTAGTTTTGAACTGCTAAATTAGGGACGGCTAGCGCAGATAGCCCTCGTGTGGATTTGCGCGAAATTCAAACCAATACGAAAGAATATAAGGAAATAAAACTATAACATACTTAATTTATGTATCCAAATATCTAACTACGTACTAAAAATATCATAAAACAACTTCAAAGCTCCTCAGTGATACAGCGGTATATCTGCGGATTTACAACGCTAGAATTTGGGTTTCGATACCTGAGATGGGCACAACACAAACACCTTATTGTGTAGCTTTGTGCTTTATTACAAACAAACAAAAGCTACTTCGAAATTATTTGGCAATCCTTGAGCCAAGAAAATATTTTTATATGCTTTTCAAAATTTGTTAATTTGTTAAAAATTTCCAACGATAAAGAACAAACACCTGCAGTGTATGCATAGTTTGGTTTGTTCCGAATTTCGCGCAAATCTACACGAGGACTATCTGCGCTAGCCGTCCCTAATGTTAGCAGTGTAAGACTAGAGGGAAGGCAACTAGTCATCACCACCAACCGCCAACTCTGGGGCTACCCTTTTACCAACGAATAGTGGGATTGACCGTCACATTATAACGCCCCGACGGATGTAAGGGCGAGTATGTTTGGCGTGGCGGGGATTCGAACCCGCGGCTCTCGGACTTCCAGTTGATCGCCTTAACCACCTAGCCATGCCAGTCCTTGCGTAAAGTACAGGTAGTTAGTAGAGCTAACTTTGTTTTTCCATGACTTCGCAATGATTTAGTCAGTTAGTGCAGTAAAAACATGAAAATAATGTGAATATCTTAAAGAATCTGCTTCAAAGTTAGACACAAAATGTACGATATATTGGTTAACTAGTTACAGTATTAAATGCGAAAACTCTGAAAAACACCGATTATAAAATATATAAATAAACTACAAAACGACTAAAAATAAACATTGATTTAAAACATTGGCACAAAAAACAGAACCTGAATATAAATATCCCTTCCTCAACCACTTTTTATCCCTGACCAGAAATGAAAAAATTACTTATATGTGGCCTAGTTTCAAAATACACTAAAGTCTCATGGTAAATAAAATGAAAGATTTGCACATTTCTTGGGTTAGTTGTAATCACTACTTTTTATTCATCTGTTTAACATCACTTGCAATAAGAACTTCTGTATTTTAAAACTACTCGACAGTTACTATACAATTAAAAGGTACAAACTAGTAGTATACACACCACGTATTGAATGATTAAAGACCCTGACATCGTTCGGTTCCCGAAATAATACTTTACATCTCCACACACCAGCGTCTCTTCCAATCACGGGATTGATGGATAACATCCCGTCTTTATTCACGTGGCAACGTTTACTGTTTATCTGTTTTCCATTCAGTTCCCACTTGTAGTAAATAATCATTTCCGAATCTACGAAACTGTCATCTGGTACACATGGAATGTTTACAACTGAGCCGGTGTAGTACAAAGGACCCACTAGACAATTAAATAAGTCAGTAAATAAAACCAGTTGTGAAAAGAAAGACGAAAAGTTCCATTGTTTCTGTTGAAGTTTAAAATGACGTTCTATGAGCCGAGTGAAAAATGACAGTGAAAGTTAAATAAGTTCTTTAATTCTGAATTTAATTAACTTGAAATGGACGTAAGAGGGAGGGATCGAAAGACTACTCCAACATTCTGAAAAGTCCTAAAAGATAACTATATTATTTTTTTAAAAACTGAACATTTGTGTGAAGTGGGATAACTATGCATTATAGCCAAAACAAGAATGACAATAATAAATACAAAAACATTTAAATATTTAGGCACCCATTAAAGAAAATTATGAGGCAAAATATATATTATTATGAAGTATATTATTACAACCAGGTGGAGGTAAGGTTGAGAACCCACATCTGAACAGAGCCCTTTTCAAAATATATTCGTATATACTTTACACGTGTGTATATAGTATATCGAATCCGAGAAGAATGCTTTGGCTAAGTAGTTTATATTAAATGTGATGTTAAATTTGTTGACTTGACCCCTTAGCTGTTAAGGGCCCTTGATCTATAATTCCATCGGAGTAGATGTTCTCTAATTACGTCACTGCTTGTTGGGAAGAAAATGTGCACAATGTTTGAAAACAAAACAGAATGTAGTGCTAGCTACGCCCCTGCACAATCCTCATTAAGCTTTTAATTCAAGATATCAAACAAAGTGCCTTTAAATTATTAATGTTTATTTCTTAAGGCTTCTTTATAGGAATGGAAAAAAGGAAAAGTCATCATATTATTTGTTTCTGTGTAGTACGCCTTTAGTTAACACTAAAAGTTCTGATGCTGTTAAACACACGAAAATATGCTTATGAAATTTTATTTTTATCTAAATGTTTGTAGAAATTGAATGATTTTCCTTTATTCAATATACTGCTAGGTAAGTGAATGTATACTTTTATAGGACTACAGTCAGTATGAGAATGAATGATATACTTTGTAAAAAAAACTTTATTTCTCGCGTAATTATTAATGAACTTCACGTTTTGTTTTTCTATTTCGATCATACAAGTTGAATAAAATAAAAACAATTCATTTCAGTCAATAAGTGGTTAATTCTTCAATTGAAAATGCTGTTTTTAAGTAAATAAACATAAATCATGATTTTCCATAAAGCACGACTTGCTTTAACTTTTCAACATTAAAGGTCAATATGTGTCTAAACAAAATCATGAACTTCCTTTTGTGAAATTGTGACATGTTTTGAAATGCATATTTGGGTTCTTCTATAAATCGTTTATAAGTACCTTTATTAGAAACACAAAATACTAAACTTAATGAATAATTCCATCAATCTTCCCAGAATATAAGTAGTTAATTTCTCTATCCCTTGTTTTTTTTTAATAAGTACTTTATATAAAACATATAATAAATAATTGAAAGACATTTATAAATCAAGAATTACTGCCTGAAACGACTGAACAGGACAAGACTTGATTAAAATCTGACTAGAACAGTATTTTAAAACCTAAAACGAGCGCTTAATAAAGATGGACCTTTCGAAAGCACTCGGGTTATGAAGGTTTTATTTCGTTTCTATCAAGACTTCTCGAACCTACGTGTTTTTCTAACATCATTAACACTTAAAACAATATACTTAAACGTATAAAACAAATCCACCTAACCTATCCTCCATTGTTGTTCATATGCGGTCTTTGCAGCAATTCTTATATCTCAGACTGTTAAGAAAAGTCTGTCTATGACGCTTTTACTTTCTAAAGATATTTAATATTGAGATGTAAAATCTGTATACATCTCTCAGAAAAGAAAATTTCTAGTCTCATTAAGATACATAAACAAGTTTATGTTTTACCTTAAAACCTTGTATTAAGACTTACGTTTATCGTTTTCATCTTCATAGAATTGCTGGTTGGTTTCCTTAAATATTGCACCTTCCTCGTTATCCATAATACTAATTCTTGTAACGAAACAACTGCAAAATCCAAAAGTGCATATCACGCACAAAATATTCAAGTAAAAGAAAGACCATTTACAATCCATAATCGCACGATATCGAAAATTACATGAAAACTTGTTTCTAGAGTTGGCTGTTCGTTTGGTTTCCAAGGCTTCTAGGCTATATTGTTCTCTTACAATATCGTTAGTTGCAACAAACATGAGAAAAGTGTAGTAGGTAAATAACAACAATGAAAACGGCCAACAGTTTGGTCTGCTTTGTTTGAATTTCGTGCAAAGCTATACGAGGGCTATTTGCCGTAGCATTTCTAACCGTGAAAACACTAGGTTCTACTGTGTCCACCTCAAGAAATTGAGATTTGTGTTTTAGGGTTGTAGGTTCGTACTTCACCGTTATTCAAGAGTTGTAATTATTTAACGCCTTAAGAATAAAGTTAAAGGGGGGGTAAACCTTTATTTTCCACATAATAATTTTTTTTTTTTTTAATTTCAGCCAAAGTTTCGCCCATTAGAGCTAATAGTGCAACAACTGACCTTGTTCTACTAACGCCTGTCGTCGCTAGGTGATCGTACAGGAGGATTTGGTTTGGTTTGTTTTGAATTTCACTCAAAATTAGTCGGGGGCTGTCTGCGCTAGCCGTCCCTAATTTAGCAGTGTAAGACTAGAGGGAAGACAGCTAGTCATCACCACCCACCGCCAACTCTTGGGCTACTATTTTACCAACGAATAGTGTGATTGGCCATCACATTATAATGCCCCCAGAGTTGAAAGGGCGAAAACGTTTGGTGTGACGGGGATTCGAACCCCCGACCCTAAGGTTGGGAGTCGACTGCCTTAACCACCTGGCCATACTAAGTTATCGTGCAGGAAGACCTTACCCCGTATCCTCAGTCGGTGTCGTGAAAATCAAAATATATAACTGATCAATATCGTACTTAAACGCCGAAAATTTTCACGCCTATATGACCGAGGACCGAATCTTTTAATCCCCTAGTGACACCTTCATTACTAACCCGAAAGAAACCGCCAGTGCTCGCGCGGGAGCCTGGGGTATGATGCGCTTTGTTTGTTTGAAGTTGAAGTGTACTGGATTTATTAACATATTTTAACATAATACTAAATACCAGATACATAGTTTCCATCATATGTAGAGCATATAGTTTTGTTAAATAGTATTCAGCGTTATCAACAGACAACCTTTGTCACACTTAAAGTTTTAGGACGGCTTGACTTGGTAGTGAAAAACTTTATTATAAATGTACGATATTTCGCCAATATTTTGTCATCCATGTAATACTGAATGAAAAGAACGAAGATTCAACACGAAACAAGTGAAAAAGTTTAGAACTTCTTGTATCTTAAATATCATATTACGCTAGGTGTACTTAGCGCTATCTGGTGTTAGTAATTTTAACATCTAAAACATCGGTCCATTTTATCCATGTATCCAAACATGGAGCTTTCAGTCATGTTGAAACTTGTCGGTTAGGTTCTGCGGAGTAAGAACTGTAGCAGAGTTTACGTTTACTTTGGTTTGTTTGTTTGAAATTAGGCTTAGACAATAGGCTATCTGTGCTATACCTACCACAGGTATGGAAACTCGGTTTTTAGCATTGTATGTCAGCTGATATACCGTTGTACCACTAAGGGGGCATTTAGTTTGTTACATTGACCCTAATATGCCACTGTTAACAAATGTTCTTTACAGAAGCTAGCCTAATGTTTCCTAGGTAAGAAATTTTTATGTTGATATAAATGTCATACCCTTTAGCTGTATTTAACTCTATTCTTTATACATTGTAAAATCTTAGAGACTTATGAGAGCTTACAGTAAAGTAATTAGTGGGTTTTGTAGATTCATGTTGTTTGTCTCTTCGACTTTTAAATAAATTGACAAATAAAACAGTATAACTCGTACAGAAGTTAAAGGCGTTACCAAAAACAAAGTTTGTTTGTTTTCTTGAAATTCACTCAAAGCTGAGGACCGGCATGGCCAGGTGGTTAAGACACTCGACTCGTAATTCGAGGGTCGCGGGTTTGAATCCCCGTCACACCAAACATGCTCGCCCTTTCAGCCGTGGAGGCATTATAATGTGACGGTCAATCCCACTATTCGTTTGTAAAAGAGTAGCCCAAGAGTTGGCCGTGTGAATTAGCTCGTAAAGACCATCTGTTACCAACCTTTAGCCTCTTTCTACCACTGGGGAGTAGGACTGACCGTCACTATAAATGGTTTTCACATCTGAAAGGACGAGTGTGATCGGTAATAGAATCGAAAACAAAAT
The DNA here is from genome assembly GCF_004210375.1 of Tachypleus tridentatus. NCBI lineage: Eukaryota > Metazoa > Arthropoda > Merostomata > Xiphosura > Limulidae > Tachypleus > Tachypleus tridentatus. The sequence continues at coordinate 117,656,610 of NC_134832.1, read as the reverse complement.
ACTACAATTAATACATGTTTATACTATCTTTTGATAACTTAAAAATTGTTTACTTTTCTATAATTAGTATTTAAGAACGTTATATTATTCTGACAAAGTGACACTTTGAACTCACTCACATGGGCATCTGTTCCTAGCTTGCCAACTTCTGACGATAGGTAAATCCAGCGAAACAGGGCATTCATAAATACATTTATTAATTAATAAACCATAAATAAAAATTATATTTGTTTTGATAAGTTTTTGTTGTTAATTTCAAGCTGAATTACTCATCAACGGACGGGGAATGTTTAAACTTAATGAAAACTATGTAAATTTAACAGTGATCATATATTTAAAAGTAATAACTTAAAGTTTATCTCAAAACATTAAAATTACAACAACATTTGCAGTCTACTTTCCATCTACCATCAAATAAAGATTTTGAGGTGATCCCACCCTTGAACAACTTAATCGACCATGAGAAAAGCGTGATTACTTAAGAAACAATCTAATAACTTTCGTACTTTGACCTTGAATCCTTTTAGAATATTAAATATCATCTAAAGCATCAACCTTACAACATTATTTGAGATTAATTCAATGATCTAGGAATAATTACTCAACAGGTTTTACACAAATAAAGATACGGTTAATTTTAATTTTGACTCTCTTACGGGCCCGGCATGGCCTAGCGCGTAAGGCGTGCGACTCGTAATCCGAGGGTCGCGGGTTCGTGCCCGCGTCGCGCTAAACATGCTCGCCCTCCCAGCCGTGGGGGCGTTATAATGTGACGATCAATCCCACTATTCGTTGGTAAAAGAGTAGCCCAAGAGTTGGCGGTGGGTGGTGATGATTAGTTGCCTTCCCTCTAGTCTTGCACTGCTAAATTAGGGACGGCTAGCACAGATAGCCCTCGAGTAGCTTTGTGCGAAATTCCAAAACAAACAAACAAACAGACTCTCTTAGGACATTTCTCAAAGTTTATAGTGTTTACAGACAAAGTTTAGTTGAGATTTACCAAATAGACTCCGAGGTGATATGGTGAAAATAAAAACGCATTCCGTTTTGAATTGTTAGATTAAACGTTTATTGTTGCAGTTTTAGGAAGTTATTATATGTGTTTGTTTTGGGCTTATATTGTTGTTGTAACATATATTGTTATTTTAATACTAGAAATATACTACCTTATAATACTAAAATGTTTGTTTTATTTAATTAAACACCCAAAGTTTCGCTTCACAACTTCTTTAGGAGAATTCACTACAACACAAACCAAAACTGATAAGACAAAGCTTCAAACTGTTTAAGTAATAACTTCGAATCTATAACACGCATTTGTACAGCGTGCTTTTAACATATTAAGTAGTAATGCTTATTGTTGAAAGAGGAGTATTGTTAATAATAAAAATAAACAACCTTATGCCACCAATAAATTGTTTTTATTTAATTAAACACTCAACCTTTTGATTCACAGCTTATTCAAGAGCGTTCATTAAAAAATAAACCAAAACTGACAGTATAAAACTTCAGTAACAGATCTGTGCCAAGACAAACTTTCAATAAGACAGACCATTATTTTATCATCCGAATTAATTATTAGATTAGAGATCAGTGAGCATTTAGATTGTAGTTTTCGCCTTCACGGAAAGTAACCCCTCCAACTGATTTTACTCTCTGAATCGTTATGAATATGTAAACGTTCATTGGAGTTATCAACGTTACACAAATAGGCAAGCAACGTTTGCTGGATAGTGGACAGTTAATCTCAACCATGAGAAGAAAACTGTGTTTGTCTGGATAATTGATAGTTAGTCTCAACTGTTGAAAAGCTGTGTTTATCAAGATAGTGGACAATTAGTCTCAATCATAAGAAAACTGCCTTTATCTGGATAAAGGGAAAATATTCTCAGCCCTTAAGGTGTTTAGTAACTAATAGTCATTTAAGGATTTTAGCTTTGTATCTATAGTTAATATTAACAAGACTCAAGATATCTGAAGTAACGAATCTTCACAACTACTCAGAACGCATTTTCACTCGTCTGTGTTTTTTTTTTTTTTTTGTAAATTGTATTGTGAACACAATTCTCCATAATTTGATCCCAAATAATAAATATTAAAAAACTGTTAATAATTGTCTTAGATGTAAATACACACATAATAATCGATAAAATATTGAATTGGCTACAGTAGTTTAGTACTGATTCCATTTTATTTTATTTTTAATTCAAATTTTAGTTTGCTTATGTTGACATATTACTTATAACAAGCATATATATGTATATAGAGATATAGACTAATGAATAAAATTTAAAAGATAAATGTGTTGCCATATTGCTATTTTCTTATAGCTTAAAACTACACAATGGGCTATCTACGCCCTGTTCACTGTGGAGAATCGAATCGAATCTCGAAATTTAGTATTATAAGTCTGGGAATTTACCACTGATCCACGTGTAGCTTTGTTGTTACGTATGTATACATATAATCTATTAAGAAGCTACAATTCTAGCTTCAATAATACGACAGACTACAGGTTGTTGATTTTGTGTTAAAGAACAAATTTATACAATGAATTATCTGCGGCGTGTTCACTGCAAATATCAAAACCCCATTTTTAGCATTAAAATCTTTCAAATTTACATATCATCCACTGAGTGAGTGAATGATACGAAAGTCACTTAAGAAAGAGCTTGACATGTGTCCATAAAGTTTCTAATAATCGCATTATACTTTCAAAAATTAGTTATGATTGAAGGTTAGATTTGATATTTTGTTTGTTCTTAAAGTAAACCCACATGGGCTATCTGCGGTGTTATCCGTGGGAAATTGACCTCTGGGTGTTGTTGTTGTAAGTCGGTAAACGTACTGCTGTCTCACAGAGAGACGTGAATATTCTAAGTGTACTTTATTTACGTATGTAATTCGTTAACAGATAGGCAAACAACGACTTATTATATGGGTATTAGAATAATATGCTTCCTTACTACAGGGTGGCCCGTACGTCCCTACCTATCCATATACATGTATCTTATGTATCCAGTGTATCTGTGTGCTATCCCTCATTCTCGCTGCAAAATATTATGCGACGCCATGTTCTGTGAGACATTTTTCTCAACATAGCAGGTGTTATTGTTCCAAATGCCGCGGTAACAGCTGCCTTCAACTCATCATCATCCTAATTGAATATAACATATGAACATATGGATGGGTAGGGACTTACGGGCCACTCTGTAGTTTAAAAAAATCAACATTGAGCTTTCTCTAAGTAGCGCCATCTGTCAACGTGGTAACTAGACAGTAATAGAAAGTTGAAATAGTGTGTATATTAAACGCAATTTTCATTAGATCAAGTCGAATCAAATAAATATGCAACAAAAAAATAAGTCATAACAATGAGAAACAAGTATTATTTTATAAAAGTACTCCGTTTTCTTTACTTTCACATATTCCGTTTCTGAAGAACTAACTAAAACAACACTTATATAATCTAGTTCACACCTGAAGAGTTGTTGTTGTACATGTAATAAATGATATAAAAATGGTGCCAGACCATACATACTATGTCTGATGAACAGTTTGATGAACCCTAGTATTAGACGGAAGGCCTTGTCGGTGCTGCATATGACAGATACAGAGCGGTTGGTATTCTAAAGACGGCAGGTATGGGAACTAAAACTTTAATTAAAACAAAGTACAGAACAACGTTTCGACCTTCAAGGGTCATTTACAGGTTAACACAAACTCTCTTTATTAACTTAATAATGATCTAATGAAGCCGAATCGCTGTTTTGTACTATTATTTTAATTAAAGTTTTAATACCCATACCAGCCATCTTTAGAATACATTTTTACCTCAAGTTGGTTTCTAGTCATCATGGTTGTCATATTATTTACATATTTATCTTTACTTTCACTCATATGTTCATATAATTTATTCTTGTTGTCATCCATTAAGTAATCACAAAAGTTTAAGTTGAAGGATAAGGAATAAAACTTAAATTTCAACCTTAAATGGTCTCCCCCCCGTTTTGAACTACTACTATGTTTCGCGATGTCTTCCTGATTTCCACTCTCAGTGTTACCCTTTCCGATTTAATTATAAAGATTGTGTTGTAAGTTTTAAATGTAACAATTTCAACTGTTGCAAAATGTTTGATCACAGTTACAAAAAAAATAAGATAAATTCTGTCTTCCTTTTTTGTTTAACTTACCTGCTTTTAGATAACATATTCGCAAAGTTTGCCCTTTTATAAACTGTGTTTTCTCTTGGATATTATATCTTTAAATAGCTGACCTCGTCATTCCTACTCAATTGTTTTTGTACATGGAAAATGTTTTGATCGAATGTTGTTGTTGTTTTTTTGTTATTACTTTCACGCACGTATACAGGGGTTCAATAGAAGTCGGCCGAAACCCTATTTTTATGATATAAAAAAAACTGCGTTATAGCGCAGTTGCTTATGGTATTTAACGTTCAAGTTGCTTGTAGGTTTTGTATAAGTGAAAAGCTATATAATTAAGTTATAGTTCCTGCAAAACTGTTTCTAAATTTAATCTCATAGTACCTATTGTTTTTCAGAATCAGCTTTACCCAATATTTCTTGATGACGAGAAACCCACTTGAAATAAAAATGTATCACAGAACGGCTGGTATGGTTATTAACACTTTTATTGATAAGCAGAGAACAACGTTTCGACCTTCCTAGGTCATCTTGTGGACCTTGTAAAGATACCTTAAGTATCTTTAAAGTAAATAAAAAGAAACAATTATACTTTTCTCACGTTTCCATCAAGTACGATACGTTTTTTAAGGTACGTTTCTTCTTACTAAAGTAATTTTTAGTTTGCTGCTAAAAACAGTAACACCTGTATGTCTGTCAACTCTGGTATTGTGTTATAATAAGTTCTATATGTAAATAATGAGCAACTTGTTCCTGTGAGGCAAAACTCTGAATAACCCCCACATGTTTTAGAATGTTAGAATAAGCGTATTCGAACAAATAAGAATATAACGTTGAGAAATCTCTGTTTTCTCAGCATTGTTAAGGATAGAAGAACAATCAGGTAGACAGTATATTATGATACCAAATTAGGTAAATTAATACATTACGGTTATTGTCACGTGCATAATAAACGCCATTACAACTCAGTTTACTACAAATGCCCCACTACACAAGTTATTAATTTGATATAATATTTCAGCATTGGGTTCATCTTACTGAAGTCTCTCAGAGTTCAGAAATAGAGGTTGAAATGTAATATTTCGTTAAATTGTAATTGATATTTATTGAAACGAGGCTGGATAGGAGAACAGGAAAATTTATGGGATCTGTCCGTTGTAACCAACCTTACGTCACTGGAAACCTCGTGCAGCTTGTTATTTAATCTGTTGAGGATTTTTTTTTTACCCGTAAGACGAGGAGGGTCAGAAACTAACTGTGATAATTTAATCAAAGAACTGTTGGTGGTTAGACCCCGACAAAAATTACATTTGAAAATGTTTTACAAATGTGCGTTGGGTAGTTCGGTTCAGAGAAATATATATCATTACCTAACGAATGTTTTCTTCTCGCCAACCCTCACTTGCATTTCCCAGCAATACTAATTACGAAGTAAGACTCGTGAGCGGGACCCAAATAAACTGCGTAATGGATATGGTTCTGTAGCAAAACGCTGGACGAAACGAAATATTAGCTTAAACTGTTATAACTGCACATTCTTTCAATCCATGTGTCCCGTGGCTAATAATGAATGATATATTTTCGAGTAGTTTGTTTTCTTTCGTTTAGTCTTTAGATTTTCGCCCATAAAACAGTTAATTAAAAATAAACTATTTCTGACATATCAAATAAACTGTTGCCGTGGAAAAATTCCAATTATATATATAAAATATTTGGACTATACTTCACGATAACTACGTTTACTTACGTGTTGACAAGCTTTACGTTCTTCGGGTAAGGCCTTCGTTAAGTTTTCGTTATAAATGTTATAATGTTCTATTGATAATTCTTTGTAACGTTCATTGACAAAGTTTCCAAAGCTTGTTAAAACACAAATATATAAACCTATTGTAAGATACAGTCCGAAACCTGTTGTGAGATACAGTCCGAAGGTTCGTTCATTTAATTAACTGTTGCTGCTTATTTTACATTGACGTTAATGTTATCATAAAGATGTTATTTAACACACGTCACGAGATGCTTTTAACGGAATCATTTAAAGGTTAACTTTGTGACTTGATGAAACTTTGTCGAATTGACGGCAACTGCCTGTTGTGGAGACACAAGTGTAGAGGACGACGTTTCGAAAATCTTCCGCCTTTTTTTTTTCATGTCAGTGTGTGTGTAATCCACCAGGACACTATGAAATGACCGACAACACCTTACACACACATTGACCTGAAAACGAAAGGCAGAAGACTTTCAAAACGTCGTCCTCTACATTTGTGTCTCCACAACACGCAGTTGCCGTCAATTCGACAAAGTTTCATCATGAATATTCTCCCTAAACAATCTATCAAAGAACTTTGACTTACAAACACTGTTAGAAGTTTCCCATCGAAACAATTCATTGTACTTAATAATTCATTATACTTAACAATTCATTGTACTTAACAATTCATTATACTTAACAATTCATTGTACTTAACAATTCATTGTACTTAACAATTCATTATACTTAACAATTCATTATACTTAACAATTCATTGTACTTAACAATTCATTATACTTAACAATTCATTGTACTTAACAATTCATTATACTTAACAATTCATTATACTTAACAATTCATTGTACTTAACAATTCATTATACTTAACAATTCATTATACTTAACAATTCATTGTACTTAACAATTCATTGTACTTAACAATTCATTATACTTAACAATTCATTATACTTAACCTCATATAACTCTTGGGTTTTGTTGTGTGTTTCCAATCAGTTGAGATTCACCTGATCCATCTTTGTGATACGTAACTGTACCACTGGTTTTCTCTCATCTGGACCAAAATTAATTTTCAATGGTTAAATCTTCTCCAAGGGTCATTAAAGATACCAACATTCACTGAGTCTCTTCTATTTAGTGTGTATATTAAATTATTCACTGGATTAAAGTGTGGAAATTAATTATTTTTAGAAAACTTGATCCATTCAAACCATTCCTCTTAGACAACCCTACATCTCGATAAACTCGTTTTAACCCTTAATGGATGATGATTTTTATTGCAAATGTAACATCCGAATAAAGTAAATAATTATTGGTATCGAAATTCCCCCTTCATACTCTCCTTTATTTATAGGTTGCATTGATCATCAAATGCATCATGAATATGAAAGGCAGTGACCTAATTGAGGATATATCAATGACATATTGGACCAGTTTTCTATGTCAAGAGTCTCTGAAACGCTTTATAACACATTTTACTATTTCTTTCCTACCGTACCGTAACTTTTCCATCGAAAACATCTTATATACTCATGACCACTTAGAACTAGAAATCTATCAGTTCTTTAGATATGCTCATCAATGATACAGCGGTATGTCTCCTGAAATACAATGCTAAATACCAGGTTTCCATACCTGTGATGGGCAGAGCACAGATACCCCATTGGGTAGCTTTGTGCTTAACGTAAAACAAAGAAACAATACAAATATATTGTTATTCACATCTATATTACTTTTTATATGTTTTACTTCCTGCATTTAAAACTACTTCACACATAGCCTGGTGAGGGAAATTTAAAACCAAAATATAGAATTACTTATTTATTTGTTGAAGATCACTAAAGCTACTCGAAGGCGATATGCTCTAGCAGTTCCTACTTTTGAAGTGATGAACTAGAGGAAAGTCAGTTACTTAACATCACCTATAGCCAACTCTTGGGCTAATATTTTACCAACGAATAGTCAGAATCGACGTCATATTACAACGTCCCCACAGCTGAAAGGGCGAGCATGTTCAGTAACCGTATTTGAATTCGCGACCCGCCGATTGCAACTCGAGTTCCCCTAACCACCAGGGTAAGCCAGCCCTTAAAATAACTTTAAAGTTTCTGTAGTAGTCGTCAACGGCCTGTAAACAGCACTGTAAACAATAGTGCTCCTTTGACACGCGAAATTTCCTGATTAAAGTTAAACCTTCCAATACTCCTTTTACCTTAACCTTCCACTTCACTGTGGAATAACAACTGTTAAGATGATAATTGAAAATGTTGCATTAGAAAAGAAAATTCACCTTGATATGACAAGAATGGTCTAAAAACAAGGCATAACGAAGTATTCAAAGAGAAGCTAATACCCAGCAATTTACCTCAACATGTGATATTGATATTCCGTGTACAAAATCCTACCAAATAAACAGGAGTATTACTTTTTCTTGCACTAACAGAAATAATATCTCTGTATGCTAGGGAAGCTTGAGTCACCTGACAACTAGTGTAAGCTCGCCATTACAATACCAAACTATTCTACAACCGCCATCTTTCGTCTTTCCGAACACGAAAATCGAACGATGTATATGTATCAATGCTCTCTACACCCTACGAGTCGATGAAAAGTGGCTATAGAGTTGTGACGTCATCTTCGCCACATATACACATTCTAATTGTCGCTTAATACCAAGCTTATCAGGCTGGCTTCATCCAGTGTTCACACGCCAGATCCAGAAAGTTAAACCACTAAGCAGTTTACAACGAATAATAAAACTCCTCTGATGTAGGAAGAAGATTGTCTCAATTAATGCTCAAACACTTGTATGTTCGAGATAGTAGAACATAGCTTACGAATCTGTCTGTAGTAGGAAGATAAATAACTTGTATGTTCGAGATAGTAGAACATAGCTTACGAATCTGTCTGTAGTAGGAAGATAAATAACTTGTATGTTCGAGATAGTAGAACATAGCTTACAAATCTGTCTGTAGTAGGTAGATAAACAACTTGTGTGTTCGAGGTAGTAGAACATAGCTTATGAATCTGTCTGTAGTAGGTAGATAAACAACTTGTATGTTCGAGATAGTAGAACATAGCTTATGAATCTGTCTGTAGAAGATAGATAAACAACTTGTATGTTCGAGATAGTAGAACATAGCTTACGAATCTGTCTGTAGTAGGTAGATAAACAACTTGTATGTTCGAGATAGTAGAACATAGCTTACGAATCTGTCTGTAGTAGGTAGATAAACAACTTGTGTGTTCGAGGTAGTAGAACATAGCTTACGAATCTGTCTGTAGTAGGTAGATAAACAACTTGTATGTTCGAGATAGTAGAACATAGCTTATGAATCTGTCTGTAGTAGATAGATAAACAACTTGTATGTTCGAGATAGTAGAACATAGCTTACGAATCTGTCTGTAGTAGGTAGATAAACAACTTGTATGTTCGAGATAGTAGAACATAGCTTACGAATCTGTCTGTAGTAGGTAGATAAACAACTTGTATGTTTGAGATAGTAGAACATAGCTTACGAATCTGTCTGTAGTAGGTAGATAAACAACTTGTATGTTTGAGATAGTAGAACATAGCTTACGAATCTGTCTGTAGTAGGTAGATAAACAACTTGTAGAATATACAAGCACTTTTCTGTTCCAAACAGAGAAACAGTTATAGGTTGTCCTAGACACTCGTTTGTTTGAGGTAGAGAAACAATTGCTGAGTATATAGGCACCCGGCTGTCTTATGTAGAGGAACAACATATATAGTGGCCAGGTACTCGTCCGTTCTACGCAAAGGAACAACATATATAGTGTCCAGGTACTCGTCCGTTCTACGCAAAGGAACAACATATATAGTGTCCAGATACTCGTCAAACGCTTGTCTGTTCTAAGTTTAGAAACGTCTCATACGATGTCATACACTCGTCTGTTCTAGGTAGAGGAACGGCTCATACGGTGTCAAACACTCGTCTGTTTAGGTAGAGGAACGGATCATACGGTGTCAAACATTCATCTGTTAAGGCCTATTTATCAAGCTCTGTGCTTAATTCCAAACACACAAACGAAGTTATCAAATTTTTGATGGTTATCACAATATATCTAACAACGTTCGTTTAGCTCACGGGAAACTTATGTTAGTTCTAAGTTCACATATGGAAAAGATAAAAAAACAAAATGATTCTGAGAAGTTAAAACATAAAATAATGTAAAATATATTTCACATTTTAACCCGTACAAGATACATAGAAACTGGTAGTTTGATTTGTACACTTTCTCTGATTCCACTTCCAGTACAATCAGTCTTCTATTAAACTCACTTTGATGGGAGTTGTTTCTTGTTTTGTTTTCTTCTGAGTTCAATATAGCGTTAATAATAAATACAACTGGCAGTAAGATAGTTCTTTCTATCAGCATGCACAATGCATTATATTCACATCTATTAACTCAAACGTGAAATTAGTAAAAAACAAACCAGCAACATCAATCATATTAGCTCCTTACAACAAAACATTGTCGCGTTCAATACATTTACTATTAGCAATTTTATTCAATAAAATTACAGTACGACAATTTATAAACTAAAGAAAGCAATTTGTTCTATACATTTAGCCACTAAAATATGAAATATTTGCTTGTTTAAGCGCAAACTTATACAAAAGGCTCGAGCCCCGAATTTGAGCGTCGTAAATCTAAACTCTTATCGTTGGCCCCTTGCTGTACAAGTGTGAAGTAACTTATAAATACATTAGGAATAATGTGACATCACATGTTGACAGGTTCTAATGGAATAATGTGACATCACATGTTAACAGGAATAATGTGACATCACATGTTAACAGTTTCTAATGGAATAATGTGACATCACATGTTAACAGGTTCTAATGGAATAATGTGACATCACATGTTAACAGGTTCTAATGGATTATTTGTTTATTAGCCCAAAGTTACAAAGCAGACAAGCAATGTTGTGCCAGTGTTAGGAATTGAACCCCGAAATTTAGCGTTATCATTCCTCAAGCTTATTACTTAATGTAAGTTGTGGGAAATTGGTGCGTTTCATTTTCACGAAGTTTTACAAGCTACAAGAACCAGTTGTTTGTGGTATGTTACTATTTTCATAAAAAGAAATGGAAATCATTCGAAACATTATTAGTCCAAATCCAGACAGTTACAGCTTGTAAAGCAAAGTTTGAGTAACTCCACCAATAGATAACAATCATTGAAAAACACTCCAAAAAGTAAATTCAGCAAACTGTGTGTTTTAGGCGTAGTTGTTTTGTTTTTCTTCGAAGTTACAATAGTAGCTAATTAAGAAGCCGTGGAATACTAGTGAACGTTACGATTTGTAACAAGTATGGTGAAGTACTGGTCACGAACAACAAAAGAAAACACTGCTATATAATGACGTAGCGACAATCAAACTCTTCTTAACTTTTAAGTAAGGAAAACCATGAAAAACAATCTCTGAATGTCTGATTTATTTATATAAGATTGTGTTTCATCTTTGAGAATAAGGACGTATAGAGAATAGTATATACGAAAAATAGTTTAGGTTCAATTGTGATATAGAGAGAAAACAAATAGAGAACAGAATAAATGTATTTTATTTTCTTATCTGGAATTTGTTATATCAGTCCTTTCTTTAACATGGTCAGGTAGTCTGGGTGTTTGTTATATTAGTCCTTTCTTTAACATGGTCAGGTAGTCTATAAAAAATTGCTTTTTGACGCTGGAGACATTCTCACGGGGTTGTAAATTAGGATGTAATTCCTTAATTGGAAGGTGTCTGACATCCGACCCACACGTGATCGCTCAATCTCGATAAGGATCCTGTCAAAGGGAAACATATCACCTCTCTTGAAAGCGCGGCTCGTGCCACGTGCTCAAGTCAGAAGTGAGCTGGGCGCGAACGGTTTACATAGCAAGGATCGTGAAGGGTCACTTAGAAGGAACGGCAATTTTACGATTGCACTCTTTGTTTCTGTCATGGCGTCATTTTGAGTAATTAAAAAAGCAGAGAATGTTTTCTCGCTGTACTTCCAGTGTGAGGTCAGTAACAAACTGCTAAGTCCATCACTTAGCGCAGACATGCATTTTGATTTACTTGTTAGTGATTTTGAGTATACCGTCGGCACCTAGCTCACCCTGGTTACTGATATAAAGGGTCAGCTTAAAAGTCAGTGAAAACTGGCTCTTAATGTTCCTTAACAAGGTTAGGTTACCGCAGTGGAGAGAACTGTGCTTGCCACGAACATTTTTATATGAGGCCATGTAATAGACAGTTGATTAAATTTCTTTGTACTATACTCTCCACATGCAGCTCAATTACGAATACTTACGACTACAACAAGTGAAGCAAGAACTTGAAATTCATCTTATTTACAAAATACTTTGAAAGTTTGTAAATGTTGGCATGTCTGTGGGTAAGTGAACTGGATTTCGATTTGATATTATAAACCTACGTTACAGACAAATCTCTATTACATTACGAATAAAATAAATATACTGTGATATACCATAAACGATTGCTGTTAGATACTTAATTTATTTTGTCTTTAAGTCTCCTGACAATCTGATTTAACTAAGTTAGGTTGTCGTGAATATATATTTGAAATTTTTGATTGTACAATTTAAACTCTGACAAATGTTGAACGAACATTTACACTATCGTTTATTTTAATACAAGTTTGTCAAACATTCTCACGTTTAAAGACCAGCAGTTTTGGAAATTATTTGATTTTAAGTTATTCTTAAATGTACGTGAATCAGTTTACGATTTTAATTTAAGGGAAAACTTTTTGTTGTTTATTATTAACCACAAAGCTACACAAAGAGCTATCTGTGTTCTGCCCATTAAGGGTACTGAAACCCGGTTTCTAGCGGTATAAGTTCGCAGACATACTGCTCTACCACCGGGGGGACAGTAAATAAAAGTCGACGTTCATAAGTTGAATAAGAAATACAGCCCAGCTTAAAATAAGGTAGTGCACTATTTTAAAATACAAAAGACACAATGAAACACGAAAAACTGAAAAAGGTGACATAGTTTGTATTATTTTTAATCTAAAAGGCCCCTATAATTTGTGACGAGAAACGAACTAAAAAAGAAAAAGTATTTCTTATAAATTCACATATAGTAGAAGCCAGCTTTCTACTGTATTAATTACTGTATAAAAAGGTTAGAGGTGAATTACGTTGATTCGTCTTTGTGTACAGTTTTACGTAACATTTCTGAATAAGCTTACAATACAGTTGTATATTTGATATACTTAAAGTAAGTTACTCTAAATTGTTTAATAAACACATTGCGGGAAATAACCTACAACAGAAAATCCTCATTGAGACAGCAAAATAAAACTGTCCTTCTCGTTGTACAACATGTTCTTTATTGTTGATACGGAAACTGTTAAAGATTTTGCAAGAAAAGTCCGAACGAAACGAACGTGGCCAAAATCCTGTCGAATAGTACAAAAAAGAAAAGAACATCGCAACCATTAACTAAAGTTTTAGGCATCGTGTTGATCTGTAATTTTCTATAGACTGCTACTGCCCTCTATCTAGTTTCGGAGATGACGTTTTGGAGAGCGTTCACATCAACTGCATAACATGTCACTACAATTACATCTTTTTATTTATGATTTTAAGTAAGTGGTAAAATATCCTCCTGTAGAAAGCCACTTATTTTAAGTGGTTAAATAAAGTTAAAACCTGTTATCGTTAACATTAAAACCCAACAAAAAACCATAGACATAGTAGACACTGAATCGTATTCACAGGGTTACGGTTATCAGAGTGAGGGTCATTAAGTGGGTAGTGTGGGGTGGATGGTCACATCATCTATTATAATAAAACGATGTGTCACTGGGTGTGACAGCTATAACTTCAAGAAGGAAAAAAGTCTAGAAACCTGAAATTGTGCACCCATACTAAGTGGACCCTGAGGGTGTGTGACTGGGAACTATTACTTATTCTTGTGCGTGCGCGCATATGCTTGTGCATTGTTTTATGAGACAAGCTAGCGAAATATCACACAGAAAAGAAATGTGACCACCGTAGTTCAATGAGTTTGTTTTGAATTTCGAGCAAAGCTACTCGAGGGCGATTTGCGCTAGCCGTCACTAATTTAGCAGTATAGGACTAAAGGGAAGGCAACTAGTCATCATCACCCACCGCCAACTCTTGGGCTACTCTTTTACCAACGAATAGTGGAATTTATCGTAACATTATAACACCCCCAATGCTGAAAGGGCGAGCATGTTTGGTGCGACCGGGATTCGAACCCGCAACCCTCAGATTAAGAGCCGAACGTCTTAACCCACCTGACCATGCCGGGCCTAGTTCCAAGAGAAAGAGACTAGAAACCTAAAATATTGCATCCTTACTAAGTGGGCCCTGAGGGTGAGCACGTGAGTATTATTATTTATCTTAACCACGTAGGTGCGCCCATCTTTTTAATGAGGCAAACTGGGGAAAAAAACCATACAGAAAAGAAGTGGTTCCTTATAATATATAGAAAAGCTGGTACGTTTTGGTAACAATACGTTTGAACAACTGTTTTTATGTCATGTTCTGTACCAATAAAACTATATAGGTTATACTTTTATGCTGAAATTGGTTCAAAATACACACATTATCAACCTAACAACTCGAGCGAAGCCAGGTTATTTCGCTAGTTATTAACTAAATAATATCACTTTACAACAACACCAACAATAAGGTTTGACAACATTCATTCGTTCTTTTAAAGTGTTATTTGATTATTTTATGGACTGTTTGATAGACAATTTTTTAAATATTTTTACAAGAAATGATTTTATTTAGATGAAGTCTGGCTGAACAGAATATACAAGTGTTTTGTCTGAGAGTAAGAAGTACTGCTTTCGTGATGAATTCGACGTTAGGAGGGAGGATGAGTTTAAACGAGATATCATCTAAGGGTGGATTTCTGAACATGAATTACGTTTCATCGATGAAATCTAAAATAACTAAAAAAAAGGGTAAACCTGACTTCATTTTGTAAAAATTGTGTAGACATTATGGAAAAGAAAGTCAGAAATATTAAGAACTTACGTTTGCTTAACCTTTATGAGAAGTTTCTCATTCTAACATTTGTAAAAATTAACTCTTAGAATCTCTCGTGTTCTTTCTTTGTTTTATGATTCCGGTACTATTATGGGTTATGTAACCAACAACGTCAAGGACTCACAGATAGTCATTTGTTTAGAGGCTTGTTTAAAATGTTGATGGAATCCATTTGGATCATGTTGATAATTCTAAAGTTACATATTGTGCTAAATTTAGAACTTGGTAAGGGCATAATGTCTTTTGTAGCGTAAAATACAGAATATCAGTGATGTCTTTATTTAGTATGTCTTAACTATCCTGTCCTCCGATGGGGCAGCGGTAAGTCTTCAAACTTACGACGCTAAAATCAGGGGTTCGATAATTCTGATTCCCATCGGTGGATACGGCAAATAGCTCGATGTCGTTTTGCTGTAAGAAAACACACATTTTAATCGTGCTAATCTGTGCTTATCAGGTTTTACGTTTTTTTTCAAAAGTAGCTCAAATGATAAAAGTATAAAAGAATATGAAAATCCATTATCCTCTCTGGATAAGGTTTTCACACATAAAAATGGCTGAAATATGCCTGCCGGTAAAGAACTGGCTTCGTTTGTTTGTTTTTATATTCAAACCACGTGATTCCCTCTTCTTGTTTTTTTTTTTTTTTCTGATAAGCTTCGCATAATGTTTTCATGGTGATCAACCAAACATACAGTATCAATAAGACAGGATATCGTTTTTCAGGTATACCTTCCTTTGAAAAAACGAGCCCGTGGTGGCTCAGTGGTAAGTGTAAGGGTTTATAACGCTAAAACAGGGTCTAGATACTCGAGCTGAGCACAATAGATAACCCATTATACAGCTTTAGACTTAACAATAATTAAACATAGCATTAAAATTCGATCAAAGTATCACAGCAAAAAATTTTTTGAAATTTGTAATGAAACCTGGATTAAAAAATTAACAGTAATAAAATATTTCAGTTATATGTTCTTTGCTGACTACTGAATGCAAAATAATTCCAGAAATGGTCTGAATACAGTTTATCACACGGTCATTGAGTTTAACGTTAAAAGTATTTTAAACTAACAAGTTTGTTGAAACGCCATGAAACAAATTCCATGATGTCATGATAGTTCGTGAATTTTAAACATTATTTAAAAGTATACGAGCTTATGTGTACACAAAGTATGTCAAATATTTGTCACAACGCTTTCGCGTTGTCTGAATATAAATATATATTTTTAAATTTTGATTTATATATTATTGATATTTGTTGTACTCAATGTCCTCACTAATTACATTCGCGTTTAGCTGTTTAACCGTCACAATGTCGTTTTTAGTTTCTGTAGTAAAAGGAAAGAAAAGTTGGCCCAAAGGTTGTAGTACCTCTAGAAATGCAGAGCGAGAAAGAACAAGAGTCAGGAGTCTCCGAGACGCTTTCCAAACTCTTCAAAGAGCGCTACCATATGTTCCACCAAACACCAAACTTTCCAAACTAGACGTACTTATTCTAGCCACTACATATATATCTCACTTAACGAGGATTCTTGGCGAAGAAGACATGTTTGTAAGTTATATTGACTTTTATTGTTGTAATGAATAAAAATAAATGATACGATGCAGATGTTTAAAAAACTAAAAAGTATTTCGATTAAATCTGTTTTCTACGGAATCCCGCAGGGAATATCGATTTCTAATTTTGTTTTGTTTGTTATTTCAACCTCATTTGTTTCACCTGATTTGCAATTTTTTCTTGAAATTTTAGTTTTCTGAATTTGAATCTTATTTTTAAAATGTAAGTTTGATATCTTAATTTTATTCAGATTTTTGCATTTTCGTTTGTTTGTTATTTCTACGTGTAAAGTCACGTGCCTTGTCCAGCCACATGACAAAATGGTGAAAGATGCCGAGCCAATGTTGAAAATGGTAGGCTTATGTTTATATATATCCATATTACCCCGTTTAGTCGTCATTCGTTATTCTTTAATTGTCTATCATTTTATTTCCATCATAAACAGATGCATAACTGTTCTATATTTACTCTGTTGTGAATTATCAGTGTGCTGAAAATAACCATGCGAGGTCATTAATGTATTCTACGAAGGAAAAAGCGGAACAAGTTAGACCTGATCAGAGGCGTCTCTAAGTGCTTAAAATATTCAGGGCACTGTCAAATGTGCTAGCGCCTAGCGACGCCTGAATGAATTGTGATATCAGTCACATGGGTATAATTAACCGTTAACAATAATACAGATATAATGACCTGTGTGATAAGCGTCTTCTAATTAACATATGAAAATAATTCTGCATGATGTTTATTTCAGGCTTTAAAGTCTTGGATGACCACAGCCTCTTCGGTTGTTAATATTGTTTCATCCATTACCTTGAAAGTTGAATGTTAAAGTGTTCGAACTTAATTTCGTTACCACATTCCATAACGTCATGTAAAACACATAAATTGTTATAGCTGTTGTTTTCAAAATTTATAGTGCATACTGGAGGGATTTGCACATGCTTATAAAAGTTAAGAAACAATTAGCCTTACACTCCAAATAAATATAAAAGAACATATTCTTATTTAAACCAACGTTTCGCCTTTCTGGCTTCTTCAGGGTTAATAGACATGATATGTATAATTATATTTAGCTGGAATTTAAAGTATTTTTCTTAGCTTTTATTATAATGTTATAGATGAAACAGAAAGACGTACAACTTTCTACTATCCTTTGGTGAAGATATCTGGTAGCAGATAAAGCGGTGCTATATTTTAGCTATTTTTGTCCCTGCCTTGGCATCAATGAATATATTTACAATTTTGGACTTTAATAGCAATCAAAAGTTTATAAACTATATCCAATAAAACATGTAAATACCATCATTCAACAATCACTGTTGATTGTAATAAGTCCACAAAAAAAATCTCAGAGCAAAGATAGCCTATTATGTGGCTTTGTGCTTAATTCCAAACAACAAAAAATCTGATTACAGAAAAAAAAACAAAAAACATAATTGACCGGAAATTCAAAATCTTTAAGAAAACATAATTGACGGAGTTTAGAACAGAAAAACAAGTAAACACGTTAAAGTTTCAGCTAATACATATTCTTACAGGTATTATCATGTACAATGGCTAAGCCTACTTCTGTCTCTTATCTCAATTCATAATAGGCCTATTTAGATATTTAGTGTTGCTTGTTTCGCTATTTTGCTACATGGAATACGTCTTGATCTAAGTCATTTTTAGCGCACTAATACTTGGCAAAAAACAAGTACGGAATAATTTGCCTTCTGTTTACGATGAAAGCAAAACAATAAAAAATAAAGTGTAATCAATGGCGATTAAAGTGGATAATGTGGTATACAAACATAAGCCTACCTTACCAGTGTTGGTTCAACACTTTTCTCATACAATATGAAAATAAAAAAAAAAACAGAAAAAATTTAAAAAATCAAAATAAAATTGGGAAGTAGAAATTACAGTCTTAAATTTATCAAATCAAAATCAGACGAAACAGTTGATATTGAAATAACAAAGCAAAATAAAAGTTATTGTTACCTACAGGCTTCCATAGTTTTTCGTGTTTTCAAATATGTTTCATTTATTATTCATACTGAAAAGTTAGAAAGTTGAAAAACATCTATATGTATATATACAATTAGATATACGTGTACACTGTTCACATACAACTGAGTTGTAGAGTTATTTGTCTGGCATCTGTTACAAAAAATTGACTAACCAATTCAAGTGAAATTTGATAGAGTAGCTTGTTCAATTTTGTAGCTTCTGTGCCATGAATGAGGGCTCATGTGAGCGAGAAAGTCGGTAAAAAAAAAACACATTAAGTCAACTCCGAACGAAACTAACGCTTAACGGTAACTTTGAGCATTATGTCTCGAAATAGTGAATTGGACGCCTCATACCCTCGTTCACTGAGTTTGTTGTTGCAGTCTAATGGCTTATAATGCTAAAAACTGGGTTTTGATACTTGTAGTAAGCACAATATAGATAGGTTATTGTCTAGCTTTGTGCTTAACAAAAAAACGAACAAAATGTTTGTTAGTAGATTTTTATGTTTCCAACGTGTCACGAATGAAGGTTAACTGAAAGTCTATAAATTTAGTTTTGGTTACTCTCTAATTATTAAAGCTTAGAATTATACAATATCGTTTCTTGGCAATTCGTACACATCTTTAATTCATCTCAAGTTTGTCCAAATATTTGAGGCTTATCCTTGTCGTAACCCTTGTCACATTATGGAAATATGTGTGTGTGATGGGTGCTTTTTTTTTTGTCATTCATATTAAAACTATTTAAGGCAGACCACTGAAATAATATGAAACAAAATATGTTTAAAATTATTACAAAGCATGTGGTGAGCTTGCTTTGATTTATACATCTTTTTTAATGTTTAATTTTCAGCCGTCCAACGATTTTGTTAATGAAGTGGTACCTCATGGAAGAAGTAACCTTTCTCAATGCTTACAAAATCATATTCGGGAAGGAAGCTATTTACGTCCTGTTAAGGTATTTTACTTGTTCATACTAGATTTACACAATTATAAAAAGATGTATACTAAACGTACTTTCGCGGAGTTTTCGAAAGTCTTCTTTCACAAAAGTAAATAAAACCAAAATTAAATCTAACAAATATTTATATCTCTTGCTTTTTAAGTTCATATGTCATACTGTTTTGTACTCTAGAGAGTGTATAATTCTCCTCGTGATTCACGGCACGCGCGTATTTTACTGAAGTTACGGCAGTACAAATTTCATTGTAAAGGGTCCTTTATGTGACGTCATTTTAGTTTCTACTGTATGACTAACAGACAACACACTACTATATAGTGTTTATTTTTTTTATTTCGCGCAAAGCTACACGAAGGCTATCTGCGCTAGCCGTCCCTAATTTAGCAGTGTAAGACTAGAGGTAAAGCAGCTAGTCATCACCACCCACCGCAAACTCTTGGCTACTCTTTTACCAAACAAGAGTAAAATTGACCATCACATTATAACGCGCCTACGGCTCAAAAGGCGAACATATTTAGTGTAACGAGGATTCGAAACCGCGACCCTCAGATTACGAGACGAGTGTCTTAACCACCTGGCCATGCTGTTTAGTGATATGAGGAGGCTTTTGGGGAAATAATGAGTTAAATAAAAATTACACGTAACATTTTTGTTTGTACGAGCTTTACTACAACAGTTAGTTAAAGGAATAAAACTGATGAAATTCATAAAAAAAACTGTATTTGAAATTGTTTAACTAATCACCCACACTAACAATCTAAAATCCAATTTGCATCTATAGCACACTGTACAAAGGTAGTTACGTCTTGTGAAGTAGAAAACTATTAACATAAAACCTAAATACATGTGTTTTCTCTAACAAAGAAAGATCGCTGGGCTTGATACCGCCAACATATAGTATTTTGAACCTAGTATTCCAATCTCACAAGACCATATATCAGTATAATAAAACCTAATATCAGTAATTCACTTATAATCTTTAAAGCAAAGTTTGTGTTATACTCAATATTGGATGGGTTTGAACGATTTCATGTCAGCAGGCCATCTTCCAAAAGTTCGATTTCTTCAACATAAATGTGCCTATTTTTCTACAATGTATTCATTGTGACAAACATTATAATACAGAATTTCGGTAGTGACATAGGTTTCCCGAAGCAGGAAAATTTTGACCTTAAATAATTTGTATACGTTGGTGCCGGTAGATGGCAGCACTTACATATTTGTTATTTTCAGCAGCTTCAATATGCGGTTAGTTTGCGTCAAATTGATACACTTAATTTAGGTGGTAAAAAGAAACAAATTGTATTATTCAAGTTTCATTTATTAATTAATAAAGAAAAAGATTTTGAGCGTTAGCTTTTTTGTTTCCAAAATTATAGTTTATTATTATTTAAATATTTTTTAAATTAATTTTATAATGGGGTCAGCTGGTATTCCAGAAGAGAGAGCATAGAATTTTTTTTTAACGGAAGACAAACACAGAATTGAAACCGATCGTGATATCCAAAAGGTGAGACAAGAGGCTTGTACCACTTCATCCTCGACTAATGTAACCTATTGTTATATTTCATTCTTTCTCCAAATTTATATGATAGTTGTATTTTTCTGTACAACCTCCAAATGCTTCTGTTAATGTTAGGAGTCATAATGACATCCTCTTTTGCCTTACCTTCAAAGATGAGAAGTCCCACACTGGATTTTGTGTTACTCAGTATGGGTCCCCCGCTGGTACAGCGGTAAATCTACGGATTTACAACATTAAAATCAGGGGTTAGATTCCCCTTGATGGACACAGCAGATAGCTAGATGTGGCTTTGCTAAAACACACACTCACTCAGTATGGAAGTTTAAAAGAATATTTCTTAATTACACTTACATGACTTAACACTGCTCAACATTCATTTTAGGCCCAGTCTGTTTAATGTGTGAGTATTTGTTTGTAGTACAACTTCTTGCACTATATTTAGTCTCTTTTTTTTCTAAGTTCTGAAAAAAATGCCCACTTCCATTAATTCTGTTTTCTGTAAAGAAAATTATCGTCAGTTTAGTGGGTAATCCGAGCCAAAACTTCAATATACATAACAAACACCGGAAAGAGAGAACTCCAGGTTTGAAGGGCTGACAGGTACGAGAAGTTTGGTGACAAATTCTATTATCAAAATTTGAAATGATTTTTTTTAAACTATAAATATATATTGCTCTAGTTGTCTCAGGCTTCATTATATTGTCCATGTAGGTATGTGAGCTCTATGGAGACACGAAAATTTAAGTTAAATTTGATGTAACGCATATTTCTTCACCGTTTTTGGGTCTTGTAGCTGTAGACATCTCTCCAAGTAGAGTCCATTCCCACTATGGCTTGTACCCTAGTTTTAAATGTCATTCTTATATATGTTAAGGTATTTTTTTTTAGCCTCGACGTCGTTTGAAATTATGTACATGGGTATGTAGATGTGTACACATATACATAGATATAAACTCTATTAAGTCAGTAAATCGTACCAGGTTGCAAACAAAACACACACAAGTATGAACAGAAATAATTTATAAATGATAACCTGCTGGTAAACTTAACATTTCATTAACTGGTTAATCTGCTGAGCATTAACTTCAAATAAGACACACATGTATTGTAAAAATGGTTTAGGATGGAAAACCTGTTGGAAAGATTGTTTGTGAGAAACAAAGTCTCATCATCTGTTCCACCTACAAACCATGGCCTCAAAGAAGACAATTTGCTGGAAAATTTGTTTGTTGGAGACAACGTTTCATCAATTGTTCCACCTACTAAACACTACCTTTACGAAAATAACCTGCTGGAAAGTTTGTTTGTTGGAGGTGACACTTCATCAACTGATCCATCTACTAATCATGATGTTAAAGTAGACACACACACACACACATGTCATTCTTAGATACGTTGCCCAGCAGAATAAGTGGTTCAGCCCCTGGCTTAGTGGTAATTCTTAATGAGAATAACACTAAAAAGTGGGTTTCGATATCCATGATAGAAACAACCAGATAAGTCCATCATGTAGTTTGTCACTAATTTACAAACAAACAAGTAGCTTAAAATAATAAAACTTTGCTTGAGAAGAACGCCGTGTATTGATATCTTATAGTTTTAGATTTACAATCTTTCCCAGGTCAAACGGACATAGTAGTAATAATTAGAGTTTATACAATGTTCTTTGGTCAAACTGGACAGTTTATTTTTCCACAGGTTGTAGTGGATGCTCTTATGCAGTTAAAGATTATGACTGAACATACGCAGTTCCTAACGTTATATTTTCCATAATCTGACCAATCGCCGTAAGCTTGACCTTTATTGTAGTAATATATAATTACTTAATAACTTACGTGATACAACAATGAAAGGAAAAACCTCAAATTGAGAATATAAGACTTTTTATTTTATAAAAAAAATAATTGTATTTTATTTGGTATTATTAACCCGAACAGCATCAAAAACCTCAAATTGAAAATATAAGACTTTTTATTTTATAAAAAAAAATAATTGTATTTTACTTAGTATTATTAACCCGAACAGCATCTTAAGCGATCCATGAGCTAAATAGCTATGTCAGATACTTCAAGGTTGAGGCACTGCCGTCTCGATTTTAAACCATCGACTAGAGGAAGGGCAGCACTCATCAGCACTCGGAACCTGTACAACCATTCTTGATCATGACTGATTATAAGTTGTATAAAGTGCTCCTAGCAGAAACTGCGAAACATGTTCACAGTTATATAGCGGACTTTGAACCTTCTGATACTTAGCCCGGTACACTAACCACTAGACTACGCTCGGCCCAAACTGTACAATCTATTTTTAAGTTAAAATAAAACGAATTTTATGTTTCGTGTTATTTAGTTTTTCTTATGCAAAAGTATTTACACAATGTTTTTTGAAAAATTTTGCACTATGAATAAATCTATGTCATTTAAACTAGGAATAACCAACTTTACGTTAACGAACTTATAACACTAAATTCAATATTAGATTCCTCGTGATGGGCCTTGTACAAATACCCTATTATGTAGCTTGGCGCTAAAACTAACATATTATAAATATACAAAAATGAACTGTAACACTGGATTTACAGCACTTGCAACTTTTACTGTTGTAAGAAAAGAATGTTGTAAAACAATGTATGATTCTAAATCTTTACTAATATATTTAAATCAACAACTCGCAGAGCAAGACAAAGTAAAACTTCAAGATAGTTAAATTATAAATTTATTTGTAAGAAAATGATTGTAAAATGTTTTAAAACAATAAAGCCACTCCATTAAACCATGGAATGGCTACTCAGGTGGGTCAGAAAAATTATGGAAACCGCTTTCTTTAATATGTGTGTGTATATATATATATATGTATGTATGTATGTATTTTAAATATATTAAAACCTGTATGATAGTTTATGTGTATGTATATATTTTATTACATAATTATGTATCCCGATTTCTGCTAATGTTAGCAATAAATAATATATGTTTAAACATTTCTCTAGAAATGGCCAATGCGTTCAAGACTTTACGCTGGTACGGAGACCTGGTCCCCCTCATCTACCGTGCGTAGTGCTACCACTCTAACGATAGATGACAGGATGGTACAAGAAAAAAGTAGTTGTAGGTTCCAAACGTGACTTGGACAAAACGTTTATTGTATTTGTCGTATCAATTTTTGATGGTCATTATGTGAATTGTGCTTCTATGTACTGTTAATTTCTTTTTTTATTATAATCAATTACTTCATTAACCTCAGCACTTCAAACTATAAACATTCGGCTCAGATTTTGAATTTGTGTTGATAAACATGTATTTATGTTGAGAGCGCCTCTTGTGGACGATTCTAAATAAAATCGTAGGAGCTGGTCTCCGTCACAGATCCACAAAAATACATCTTTGTGAAGTTTGTGAGTCAAAATTATACAGAAATTTCCACGTGTAAGTTCTTAATTAAGTTAAAAAATAAGATATCTCTAGATTCGTTTAAAATATCATATATATCAATAAAAAGGACTATTGATACATCATAACACTCTGTAATACATCTAAACCACTGTTTGACAAAACTCTGTGTGTATGTGTGTCTACTTATAAGTGGGCCCGGCATGGCCAAGCGTGTTAAGGCGTTCGACTCGTAATTCGCGGGTTCGAATCCCGCTCGCATTAAACATGCAAGCCCTTTCAGCCGTGGGGGCATTATAATGTGCGCTCATGCCACTATTCGTTGGTAAAAGAGTAGCCCAAGAGTTGGCGGTGGGTGGTGATGACTAGCTGCCTTCCCTCTGGTCTTACTCTGCTAAATTAGAGACGCCTAGTGCAGATAGCCCTCGAGTAGTTTTGCGCGAAATTCAAACACAAACAAACAAAACTTATAAGTGGCGAATTCCTAGACCGATTCTTATGAAACCTTACTTAGCCTCCCTCACTCGATAAATGGCATGAAAAAAACAACCAATCATACTTGAAAGCGTATATATTATTTAATTTTGCTGAAAATAACGTACACAATAAGCTGGTTATATAACGTTTGCTAAACAAAACTGTTTAAAGAAAGCAAGTAAATACGAATATACTTTTCATATAAAACGGAAGAACAATAAGTATGGTTTAAATATCGCACAAAGCTACACGAGGAATATCTGCACTAGTCTGACCTAATTTAGCAATGACAGACTGACTAGAAACAAAATTGCTAGTCAGCAACACCCACTGCCATCTAGTAAACTACTACTTTTACCAGATAATAGTGGCATTAACCACACATATTACGCCCCCACGGCTGTAAGAGCGAGTATGTACGGTGACGAAGATTCGAACCGGCAGACTGGGAGTCGAACGCCCTAATCATTGAGCCTTGCCAGGCCGCAATACACACTCGTATAGGTGTCGCATTTTTATCTATTGACACACAATTCGAAGTTTATTAAAAATTTTCACTTAATCTTCTGCAAGTTTTTGAGTTATTTAAGTATTTCATTGAACAAGATTTGTTTTAAAATTTCAGATTAAAAATGGTAAGTGAATCTCGTACTGCTGCTATACATTCAGATTTTCAGTTGTATTATTTTGAATTAGTTATTACTCTGAGAATTATTGAAATATTAACTTTTTATAACTTACCCCATATTATCTTGAATAACTACATTTATAATAAAATAATATTTTAATTGTGACTTCTACAGAAAAAAATATCGTTAACTAATGGAATCAAATATCTTCATAAATAACATCATATCCTGATTTTATTTTAGTATCATGTCTCTAAAATTAATCCTCAATATTTGTGTTTCCATTTATATTATTTTACTCAGTTATTAATTTTTTTTAAACTGGCTCTTTCATTTAGAATTATAATTCATTGAATACCTAAGATTTGTGTCACATATTAATGTCTCTTGATGAGTGGCAGACACTGGAGATAGCACAATATTTATAATAACCAACCACAATATTAGTATACCCTCCCAGCTGTTGTATCAGTTTTAAAACATAATCATTGTTGCATGTTATATGTTGTTTACATTCTTTTCTATGATTTGTCAATTAGACTTACAAATTGTTTTACCTGAAGAATTGTTCATGGCTAAACTCGAAAGCTCCTTATAATAAATATTTTATGTGGAGTTAGTCTGGAATTATATGGATTAATTCTACATTGAAAGTGAAACTCAAGTTATTTGAGAGATTTAATGCCTGTAATGCTGTGTTTAAAACGAGCAGAGCCTGTTGTCGCGATGAAGAAGACAATGAAGTCCAAGTATTGTTTTCGAAACATTTTATTAAAAAAAAAAGTAATTAAAAACCAACATTGGTAAACTACACGTTATACATTAAATGTAAAGCTTAGTAACCTGGTAGGCCTGGCATGACCAGGTGATTAGGACGCTCGAATTGTAATCTGAAGGTCGCAGGTTCGAATTCCCTTCACACCAAACATGCTCGCCCTTTCAGCTGCGTGGACATTATATTGTGACAGTCAATCCAACTATTTGTTGGTAAAAGATTAGTCCAAGAGTTGGCGGTGAGTAGCGATGACTAGCTAAGTTCTCTTAAGTCTTACACTGTTAAATTAGGGATGGCTAGCGCTGAGAGCCCTCATGTAGCTTTGCGCGAAATTCAAGAACAAACAAGTAATCTTGCAAATCTTCACTATTATTTCTGTAAGAAGTGAGATAAAATCTGTCTTGAACTCTGTAACGACTTTTCTTTCTTCACTACTACCAAAATATCGAACTCGTCTTGTGGATATATCGATTAAAACGCAAGATTTTGGTAAAACTTGGTTCGAGTGTGGCCTATGGGTAACATGTTCAGACTGTTAATCGGAGAGTTTATGGTTCACGGTATGTTGCCACAAAAAATGCGATCTCCACTTTGCTCGTACAAGAGTTGCTGGAGAGTGGTAGAAGAATTGTGTTAACAAGCTTCCTTCCCTCTAGCTAAACAACACAAACTGAAAGACGGTTTTGTGCAGATAATCTTGTGTGTAACTTTGGGCAAATGTTCTGAAAGGATAAGAAACACGCAGTAACAGTCGTAATTTAAACGACAGTGAGTGACCTGATTTAACGCATTATAACACCAATTAATTTTAAAGCTCAAATATTGTATTGTAAACATATTTATTCTTCAGATTTATGAGAGTTCTATCAACCATTAATCCATCAAAACATATCGGAGTGTTTGTTTCTATTACAGCCAAATAACTAGACCTATAATTACTTCTTGATAGAACAATGACTGCTTTCCATGTTGTTACCTCTTGTGTAGTAATTGTCATGCAGTTCAAACGGATTTCCTGGTCGTAGATGTTGAAGCTATTTAAAGCCTAACCTTGTCGTAGATGTTGAAGCTATTTAAAGCCTAACCTTGTCGTAGATGTTGATGCTATTTAAAGCCTAACCTGGTCGTAGATGTTGAAGCTATTTAAAGCCTAACCTTGTCGTAGATGTTGAAGCTATTTAAAGCCTAACCTTGTCGTAGATGTTGAAGCTATTTAAAGCCTAACCTGGTCGTAGATGTTGAAGCTATTTAAAGCCTAACCTGGTCGTAGATGTTGAAGCTATTTAAAGCCTAACCTTGTCGTAGATGTTGAAGCTATTTAAAGCCTAACCTTTTCGTAGATGTTGAAGCTATTTAAAGCCTAACCTGGTCGTAGATGTTGAAGCTATTTAAAGCCTAACCTTGTCGTAGATGTTGAAGCTATTTAAAGCCTAACCTTGTCGTAGATATTGAAGCTATTTAAAGCCTAACCTGGTCGTAGATGTTGAAGCTATTTAAAGCCTAACCTGGTCGTAGATGTTGAAGCTATTTAAAGCCTAACCTTGTCGTAGATGTTGAAGCTATTTAAAGCCTAACCTTGTCGTAGATGTTGAAGCTATTTAAAGCCTAACATTGCATCCATATCTTTGTATGAATTTAGTTTCAATAGACACTCTTCCTTGATCTCACTTATCCACGCATCGTGAAGCATAGAAAAAATTTATTAACGAAGGTCAACTTCTAGATTTCCTTCTTCTGGTGCTTTATGTGCTCTTTTTGTTCGTATCACTCCATATTCTTTTTACACTTATGGAGGCATTTTTCCACTTTTTATTGCAAAATCGGATTAAACTATTGTAGCTGTAGAACCAATGTGGATCAACATTACATTATTTATCATTAATAAATCCGTGGACTGTTATTTTTTTCAAATAATAAACTTTGTATCTTGTTTGGTGCATGTGATGTATTCTCAGCTGAACGTTTCCCATAAACCAGTTAATTTCTGTTTCTTCATGTCTGAATAGCCCTTGGTTGTTCATTTAGTTTGGTTAGTTAGAGTATTTCACCTTGTTGCAATTTCTCTTTGTTATATTAAGAGCTATTGATTTCTTACAGTCTAGGCTATAATGGCTAAGTTTTCCGCATCTATATACTATAACAGTTCCCTCCTTCTGGTATCCTTTCGGAAGAGTTATTATTCCATACAAGTTCGTAATGACGATAACACCCTCTTGTAGTGAAAATTATATATGTACAAAACGGCTGATATGGATAGAGAAAGCACCACGTAGAGGGGGGAACAACGTTTCGACGTTCTTCGGTCATCGTCAGGCTCACAAAGAAAGAAAGAGGTAACTGACCGATAGCTGACCACATGTTTGAAGGCGGTTGTGTAACTGAGTGTCGGAATGTAGAGGGCGTGCTTAGATGTTTGAATATATAATTTTATATTATTTATTTTATTATTTATTATATCCTTTTTTAATATAGGTATAAAAGTGTTCCTTTGTATTGGTTTATTTTGGGCTTGAGTTGTTGTATAAGTAAGGCTTCTTTAATTTTGCATTTGTTTATGTTTGTTTGTTTGTTTATTTAGTATTTGAGTGTTTTCTATGGTTATGTTGTGTTTATTTAACTTGCAGTGTTCGAAAACGTGTGAAGGTGACTTTTTACGTTCTTTGAATCTGGTTTTCATTTTTCTACTTGTTTCTCCAATATAGAAGTCGTGGTAGTTATCACATTGTATTTTATAAATAATATTTATGTGGTGTTTGTCAGTGTAGTTTTTACATAGTATAGGCCTCAGTTTCGTGCCTGGTTTTTTAATAAATTTGGTATTAACTGGAATGTCATATTTTGTTACCAGTTTTAAGCCTAACCTTGTCGTAGATGTTGAAGCTATTTAAAACCTAACCTGGTCGTAGATGTTGAAGCTATTTAAAGCCTAACCTTGTCGTAGATGTTGAAGCTATTTAAAGCTTAACCTTGTCGTAGATGTTGAAGCTATTTAAAGCCTAACCTGGTCGTAGATGTTGAAGCTATTTAAAGCCTAACCTGGTCGTAGATGTTGAAGCTATTTAAAGCCTAACCTGGTCGTAGATGTTGAAGCTATTTAAAGCCTAACCTTGTCATAGATGTTTAAGCTATTTAAAGCCTAACGTTGCATCCATATCTTTGTATGAATTTCGTTTCAATAGACACTCTTCCTTGATCTCACTTATCCACGCATCGTGAAGCATAGAAAAAAAATTATTTTTTGCCAAATGTTTGTTATTTTTCTGCTGATGTCGGGAATATATGGTATGCAGCAGTATATGGTTTCGTGATTTTTTGATTCGTGAGATATATTTACTTTTGTTGGTTGATTTTGTTTAGGTGTGTGCGTATAATGTTTTCTACGGTTTGTGGAGGAAACTTATTGATGTTGATGAAATATTGTTTTATTTTGTCTAATTCATCGTTAATTTTATCTAGTGAGCATAGTTTTATGGCTGTGTTTATTTGGTTTCTTAGAATGTTGAATTTTTGTTTTGCTTCATGTGCTGAGTCCCAAGGAATGTATAGTCCAGTATGGGTGATTTTTCGGTAGATTTCTGTTTTAAATTGTGTATCGGTTCTTGTAATTTTGAGGTTAAGAAATGATATTTGATTGCTTTCTTCTTGTTCACATGTGAAATTAATGTTGGGATGTATATAGTTAATGTGATTAAAAAATTAAGCGTGTGTTCTGTAGATGTGAATATCGCAATCGTGTCGTTTGCATATCTGTTCCAGTGTAGTGGTGGATGTAATGTTGTGTTAATTGTTAGTGTTTCAACTTGTGTCATAAAACTATTGGCTAGAACTGGTGATACTGGATTGCCCATGCTTAGGCCATTTGTTTGTATATAGTTGTGGCTGTTGAAAATGAAGTTTGTCTTCATTGTGGTGAATTCTATGAGGGTTGCTAATTGGTTACTGGGAATTTCTATAGTTGGGTTAGGGTCTCGGATATAGAGTTCTAAGGCTATCTTGCAGGCTTCAGTGGTTGGAACTTCTGTAAAGAGGGATATAACATCGAAACTGGCCATTAAGGCTTTATGATTAAGTTGATAAATTTCAAATCTAACGTGGGCGTGGTACATAGTGTAGTTTTGTGTTTAATAACAAAAACCAAAAAGTTTATCTTGGTCTTCCTTCAATTTTCTGTCTGGTTCTTTTTGTATGTTTTTCTAATTTCGCTTAAAGCTACACGAGGGCTATCTGCGCTAGCCGTCCCTAATTTAGCAGTGCAATACTGGAGGGAAGGCAGCTAGTCATCACCACCCACCGCCAACACTTGCGCAATCTTTTACTAACAAATAGTGGAATTGACCGTCACCTAATAACACCCCCACGGCTAAAAAGACGAGTATGTTTGGTGCGATGGGGATGCGAATCCGCTACCCTCAGATTACGAGTCGCACGCCTTAATCCACCTGGCCATGCCGGACTACAGTGGTTTTTGTAACTGTTTCATTTATTCTAAAAAATCTTCAAAATTACATGTTAAAGTAATTTAGTAAGTTAAAGTTTACACAATGTTCTCTTTTATCTCCGCCGATGTAATCCTGCTTCTGACACAAGTATTGTCGCACTGTCCTTTTGTTGGACTGTTTTTAAATTATTTGATTAAACTAAGAGTAAGTCCTGCATCCATAAGGATAACGAATTAGCTTTTTATGCCTTTCCTACAAGCTCTCGTTTAGAATATTTTTTCTTTTCAACTTCAACAGTTTTTTTTTTTTTTAATTTCACGCAAAGCGACACGAGGATTATCTGCGCTAGTCGTCCCTAATTTAGCAGTGTAAGACTAGAGGGAAGGCAGCTAGTCATCACCACCCACCGCCAACTCTTGAGCTACTCCTTTACCAACGA
Source organism: Tachypleus tridentatus (assembly GCF_004210375.1). Lineage (NCBI taxonomy): Eukaryota > Metazoa > Arthropoda > Merostomata > Xiphosura > Limulidae > Tachypleus > Tachypleus tridentatus. Next base: position 117,625,425 of record NC_134832.1, on the reverse strand, counting down.
ATAGTGGGATTGACCGTGACATTATAATGCCCCACGGCTGAAAGGGCGAGCATGTTTGGTGTGACGGGGTTAAATTTAGCAGAAATCAACTCATTACTGATACGATAGCTAACGTCCAAATGAACTTTCTTGTACCGTTTCACGGATAATGAATCGAGTAACTGAATGTACACAATAACTAACACTCATCCAACTACTTCTTTAAAACAAAAAAAAAGTTTAATTCAATGCTTCACATTCTTTTATTTGTATAATAGTATTTTTTAGACATTCGTAAAGCCTCTAAGTCATTAATATTTCCAAATATTATTGGTGTTCTAGGCCTACTGTAAGGTCATGCATCCTCTCGCTAACATCTAAATTGAAACATTTGAAATGCAGCTAATAACAATAAAGAACTCCTCAGAAAGGCTGAGTCAGAATACATAAAATAATGGTCTAAACACTATTTATATGTAAGTCATTTGTTAAAATAAAAACCATTATGATGGACACTACATGATTATAATTAATTATACCTGTCATACAACAATAGTATGAAGCCCATATATGTTTTTATATTATAACCTTTATTCACTCCTTTAGGACTCTCCAAAACGTTTTGGTCCAGCATGGCCAGGTGGTTTAGGCACTTGACTCGTAATCCGAGGGTCGCGAGTTCGAATCCCCGTCACACCAAACATGCTCACCCTTTTAGTCGTGGGGGGGTTATAATGTACGAGCAATTTCACTATTTGTTGGTAAAAGAGTAGCCCAAGAGTTAGCGGTGGGTGGTGATGACTAGCTGTCTTCCCTCTAGTCTTACACTGATAAATTAGGGATGGCTAGCGCAGATAGTACTCGTGTAGCTTTGCGCGAAGTTCAAAACAAACCAAAACCAAAACGTTTTAGCGACTATAACGTTCAGAAAATAGTAAAACAACTACCCACTCCTTCTCAATGTACAGTTGATTTCCCTGGACTTTCAGTATTTATAAGTGTAAAGTATGCTGATGTTTACTTTAATTGTATTAAAAAAGGAATTGAATGTCATTTTAGAAGAGTTTATCCACAAATTGAACAAACATGGGTGTTAAAACCTTCCATTCAACGATTCTGTGTGTTATACGTATTTTGTTGCCCAATATGTGAGATCGTTTATATATTGGTTCTACAATGTAATTGGAATAATTTATTAAAGAGCGCAGTAATCCGAGATCGAAAGGCAATTAAGATTTTATTAAACATATCATTTCTAAGAGGTGACTCTAAATACCTATCTGCCCAGGAAAGACAAACAGGCTTACAGGTTTAAAAACAATTCAACTATTATTCGTAATGCAGTGCTTGGTTTTGATATTGTGGTGTCTCAAAGGATGTTCAATACAATTTCAGAAGTTTAGAATGAATTTGTTCGTTCTGTAAAATTTTGTACAAGACTACCAGAGGGCTATCTACTCTAGCTGTCATTCATTTTGAAGTAATAGACTATGGGAAGACAGCCGGTCAACACTACACACCACTAGTTCTTGGGTCACTCACGTTATAACACCCCATGTCCAAAAGATTAAAGTGATTCGAACTCATGACTGGTAGAATGTAAATCGAGTGCCCTAACCGTCAAACCATACCCATTAAATAAGAAATCAATAGTAAAGGAGACTATTTTGATCTGGCATAAGAAGTCAGCTTTGAATAACCATGAAAACTTATATAACATTGTTAAAGTAATTTAAGGTTTTTAAGATTTCTAGTTGATGCACTTATTTGTCTTTTGGCCTCTTAGATTTGAAAATGCTCCTTACCTAAAGAAAGACTCAAAAACAGGCTAAAATGCGTACCATTTTAAAAATTTATTGTGGAGCAAGGCTAATAGTATAATGTTTGAACTATTGGCAAATTTAAAATGACATCAAAAGCATACTAAAATTAATTACAATATGACTTCTTAATTGTAACATTTTCCTCTATTTAATAGAAGAGCGGGTGAGAGATCATTCGTGGTTCGTGATGATGAGAAACCCACTTGAAGTGAAAATGTATTATCAAGAAGGCTGGTATGAGTATTAAAACTTTAATTAAAATAAAGTAAGGAACAACTTTTTCAACCTTACGAATGAGAGGAAACCTCTTCTGGGAAGCACGTGTGTGATTATGGGTGTTCTATTATAGCAAAGCCACATTGGGCTATCTGCTGAGTCCACCGAGAGGAATCAAGCCCCTAAATTTAGTGTTGTAAATCCGTACACTTGCCGTTATACTCTTCTAGGAAGTAAAATAAATGAATTATCTAGAGGGAATTATAGTTCCTAGTAAGCTTCTCTCAAATTCTTTATCCAAATTCATAAATCTAAATAATGTCTGAACACTGAAATTTTCAAAATTTCACTGCCATCCAAAATCAAAAGTTTATGACAATCTAACATTTATTTCTGTGTTTTAACATTTATTGTGAGACTATCTATAATTCTCTGGCCTCTCAGCAGTTGAGATATGGAGGTCCATATCGCTAAAATTTTGAGATGTACTACTGTGTCGGATATATCTTAGATAGCTCAACGAATAACTGTTTATTAAACAGAACATTTTTTTTAATTTCGTGCAAAGCTACACGAGGGCTATCTGCGCTATCCGTCCATAATTTATCAGTGTAAGACTAGAGGGAAGATAGCTTGTCATCACCACCCACCGCCAACTCTTGGGCTACTTTTTAACAACAAATAGTGGGATTGCTTGTAACATTATAACGCTGAAAGAGCGAGCATGTTTGGTGTGATGGGGATTCGAAACCGCGACCCTCGGATTACGAGTCGAACGCCTTAACCCACCTGGCCATGCAGGGCCAAACAGAACAAACTTTATCTACAGTTTTTCTTACTTTTCAGAAAGAAAACATCCGGATTTGATGACAAAAGTTTTGATGAGTTTTTTGGTTTGAGTTATTTGTTTTAGTGCAAATCTACATGGTGGACTGTCTATTCTCAGCGAGGAATCGAGCCCTGGATTTTAGCATTATCAGCTTGTTACTTATTGTTGGCTTCTAGGGTGACAATGTAAAATGATGATTCAATTATACTGAAGGCGAATATTTACTTATTTGTTTTTGGTGATAAACCTGAGATATAATATCAACTTGAGTTGTAAACGTACAAAAGTAAAAGAGTGAATAAAGCAATATGCTTTCTTTTTTCCCAGACATTATTCACTTTCTGGAGGACCATAATATGTTAATATTGAGAGTATTTCGACGTCATTAAAAAAAAGATAAAACAATTGACGCATCACCCTGTTTTCGTTTTGGAATAATTACAGGATTTTACGAACTCAGAAAGTTCTGCGTTATGCGCATGTGTGATGTACCAACGCTGAAAAGAAACCGGCCATTGTTAATATTTTAGGCTAACGTAAATTGTTTTGACGATAGTAAATATTATTTTAACTTATGCAAATAATGAGCGATATGGCAGGAGACATTAAAGGTAATTAGAAGAAAATAATATATGTATATTTTCTGCATAGTTTTAAGTTTAAATTGTATGGTTTACTAACTATAATAAGTCAACTATGTGTTAGTATTTGTAATATTACTATTAGTAAGAGGATTATTAATAATATTTACTATTAGTATTACTATTTATGTATTACATTATTAAAGTATTATTATTATTACTAATTCGAGCGATATATACTTCTGCTTAGCACTGAGTAACAACTACTATAATGTAACAAAGATATAATTATGTTTAGCGTTTAATGTCAACTTCAAGTTTTGTCATTGTAAACAAATACACAGCTAAAGAATTCAGTACTATTAGTGGTATTATTATAGTAATACTTGTTCATAAATTTAACAAACCAGTTTCACCAACAGATAAAGTTAATTCGTCATAATTTAGTGAGTGAAATGTTATAAAAAGTGAATGTTGTTTCTAAACTTGATTGTGCTTAGTTATTTAGAGTTGTGATAAATAAAAAAAAAAGGTTTAGCCAATTGGAACTGATTTATACAGCACTTTAATTTCTTTCCGTTTTTTATTTTTATTTTAAATATCAGAGGTTTCCAGACTTTTATATATTAACCAATTATATGTGCTTGTAACTCTTGTTAGTGTTTTTTCACCAAGTAGAGAAGTAGGCATTGGATGTTACAACATATTTTCAAATTTTAGTTTTAAATAGTTGCAATATATCTTTATTAATGGTATTATTAATTTTGGCCTAATAGGTATTCTTTCAGAAACAGTCTTTTTTTTTTTTTTGCACCAACTGAAAGTTTGTTTTAAAGTTTTAAACCATGAAGGCATGGAAAATTGCTTTTCAAGAAATTGGAATGATATTCATAAATAACCAGACTCAGTAGTGCACTTTATGTTTTTATTACAATGGTAAGCATTAGTGGAAAAGATTGCAAAATTTGTAGAAATATTTGATTTTTTAAAATTTTTATTTTATCCCATTGAAGTGATAATGCAGTGATCTTTGATGAAAAGAATGAAATTTAGCATTTTGAATTTGATTTAAATATTTTAGTAAACTTTTAAAAGTTTTGTATAACATTATATTAATTTAAAAAATGTTTTCTATTTCCAGGAGTAGAATTGTATCATGTGTGTCTGTCACTTTTTATGCTTTAGTTTTATAGCTAGAAGTTGGATGTTAATACTAAAAAAATGAGTGCAGTTATTAAGCTACTCTATTTGGAAATGTTCAGTCTTGTTTTAGCACAAGAATAAGAGTTTCACAATTAAATTTTTAAATTAAATTATCTATCTAACACTTTAACAGTATCAGTTATTTTACCAAGTTGTTATGAAAACATTTAACAGGATGTTAACATTTTGTATTTGCATGCGACCATGGTGAAATTATATGCATACTGGATTGTTAAATAAGATTCTTCTGTAACCCACTGAACTTTCTCTGGTAAAAGATCAGGGCACCTCTAGTGTATCCCCAATTTGAATACCTCCATTCTCCATGTCATTGAGTGAGCATAGGAGACCTTTGCCATTACCAGTTCCTAGCCACTGGGGTAGTAATCATGAAGAGTTCTCATTGGTTGTGCAATCCTTCTGGATAGAGTCTGAATGGGCACCATAATTGGTGGAAAATAAAGCATGGATGCCCATTTCAGGGTACTGCAAGGCAACCCATATTACCTGATATGCCAATTTCTTAGTGGTTTGGCCAACCAGATAGGGCAGTGTTTTTTCTTTATGTAATATTCCTGTATGTAAGGTAGGCAACTTGTATAATTTGAACATTGCCCTAGTTACACAACATATAATGTCCTACTGACCCATTGTATGCAAATGCTCAGTTGGTTGTGTTGATTTTTTTCTGCCCATTTCTGTGACACATTTTCTCATTTTGCTTGCTCATTTCACACCTCTAAATTGGATGGAGATGGATGTGGTTTCCTGTGTTTCCTCTTTTCTAAGCTCCAACTGTAAGGTGTCATGCTCCATGAGCTTTCACTTTCAGTTGCTTTCTCCAAAAGGATCTCATTTAGGTTTTCACAATTGCACTGGCACTTCCACTGCATCAGTGTGTGATTCTAGTTAGTGTGCTTGTATCTTCCTGCAAACCTCTCCACTGCCATTGCACATCACTCCATGCCTTATCTAAAATTGAAATTAGTTTTGAGTAAAAGGACGTGTGGGTCTATTGTGGTTGAATGATGTGTCAACCTTCTATTGTTTGAGGACTTTTGTTGTATTATAATGATGATATCATGCATTAGTGCAGTTCACATTATAGCAGTCCTTATGTAGTAGATAGCTAAAGCGTAGTGGAATGTGCAAAATCTCAAAAGCAGATACACAAAAAATAGTTACTCCATGCAAGGAGGTAAATATCTATCAGAAAAATGTTTTTAAGTAAGGAAAATGTTAGCACTTGTATATAAAAAAAAGGCATCTTTAAATATTTTAAGTATATTCATCTTAGTTTAAAAAAGTCTTATTTAAAGATTTTACTTTAATTCAGAGAATATGTTTTTCTACCAAGTATTATACATTTAACAACTGAAGTGTTTACTTTTAGTTAATGAAACAAACATTGAAGTTGTGGGGCATGTTTCAAAATCAAAATTATTTTTGAAAAAACTTAAGAAATTGTGTAAAAGCATTTTTTGGTCATCTGATTGAAAGGAAAATTTTAATATTTGCATTAGTAATGATTGTAACATTTAAAGACAGAAGATAGACAATTGTTTATGCCAGTTTGCATTGTATGATGCTCCTCATTAAATGTAAATGGAGTCTTGTTTAAATTGAAATCATTTTATATGTCCATTGATTACCTTTTTTGCCTTACACATTTAATAATTTATAGATCAAGAAGTGAACGTACTGGATGAAATTTTGGAGAATGCAGATGATGACGATTTGACAGCCGAGTTGAATAACGAAGAGAAAAACTCGGGTATGGGTAATGAAAGGGTTATCCATTGAAATTGATTATAAATTTGATTTAATGGTACTTGTTTGTTTTAACCAATGGATTTCTTTTAAACTTCACTTGTATAGATAAATGTGTTTCACTTTTTACTTCAATGGTTTAATTCTACAGCTACCTGAAAAAAAATTGTTCAAATGTATTTAGAAACTTGCATCATAATTTGTAGAAAGCACATACAATGGACAAGTGATTTTGTTGAACTTAAAGAAAAAGTTTTATGCTTGAGAAAATTATTCAAAGATAATAAAACATACCCCTAACACAGTAAACTTCAGATAATAAAATAAATAAAATAGGCTCTTATAGAATACACAGGTTTATACAAATCTCTGGATTTTATTGTAAATTAATTTGTACAAGTTATGTTTTTTATGGGTTGAAGTACATTATTTTCCTTTTGAAATTGTTGTAAATAGTGAATCCTCAATTGTAGTAAGGATTTAGGTATAGTATAAAACACATTGAAATTTAGTGGAAATGCATTCTGGACAAAAGTGCCATTCTAGGTGATGTTTTAGTAAACTAACCAATAAAATAAAGGCTAGTTTTAGGATTTGTCTTTTTTTGAAAGAGTTAAAGAGCAGGGCCTTTTAAAATGTTAAAATGTTTTAGTAATTCTTTAACATTGGACTAAGTTTTAGTGCTTCTTTTCATTTATCTCTAATAAAACAAGCACATAAATATTTGTGATTGATTGATTGTTTAGGAATCAAGAAACTAACTCCAACTAAGCCTTTAACATCTAGTAGAAAACTTCAGAGTAAAACTAGTAAAAGCATAACAAAACCTCCAGCTAAGTCAACTAGTGGAGCAGATTTACGTTCTAAGTCACAGAAGACAGCACAGTCTGCACCTAGAAAAGTTGCACCAAAGTCCACAGGTTCTCAAAGCACAACACAGACAAAAGTAACTGTGAAACAAGCTAACTCAAAACCTGTCACTAGACAAACAAGGTCAGCCTCAACACTTCAGCAGGGAGAAAAGGTACATATATTTTTCAGTCAACTTCTCATATCAAGCAAAATGAATCGCAAAACTTGTGATACTTTTATAGTTTCATTTGTCTGTACACTTAGCATACAATTTTGTAGTCTCAACTAGCTAAGCATGTTACAAATGAATCATAAAATGTGCTATAATATGATTCAGGAGATGAAGTAAAACATAACAATACTTCTGCTGCCTCATCTCCTTGTAATCTTAGCTAGTTACACATCATCAAAATGAAGTGACCATCTGCTTAATGAAAGTTGTCTGCTAGACTGAGTGACTATCTAAGTTACTAGGTGATGACTCTATACTATGGGTTGAAATGTTATAATCATTAAAATCAGAATTCACCTACTATAAAAGTTACTGTCATTGTACTTTTTGGACTGTATGAAGATTAGTTAGCTTCTAACATAATTGTTTTAAATGAAACAGTAATGTATTTATATGTATTTGAGTAATGTCAAGTCTGTTGAATACTGATGAGCCTTTCATGTGGGTTTCTGACCCTTAATATGTAATTTTTGTACTGAAAGATATTTTACATTTTATATAGTGTTTTAAAATGATATTTAAGTTTTTTTTACATAACATTTAGAATTTTGCTTAATGAGCTTCTCTCAGTTTGATCAACTTTAAGGTCCCCTGGGGGACAGCTGTAAGTCTTTTGATTTTTTTATGCTAAAATTAGGGGCTCAGTTTCTCCGGATGTGGCTTTGCTATAAGAACATACACTTGTCAACTGTAAGAATTGAAAGGTCACTTGATTCACATATTCAAAGTTATTTTTAATTGGAATTGTCTTTCTTTTAGTGGTCTGTTTGGTTAGTGAAAAGAAAAGGTTTGAAATATGAATTGAAATATTAGAAGTAGTAAATTTAGATTTTTGAAACCAGAATTCAGACTTGTTCGTATGATTATGTATGTGCAGTTAGCTTAAATTGTTTTGAACTTTTATTTTTTGTGGATGGCATATGGATGAGAAAGGATGTATTTAGTTTAGTACTTTGGTTGGATGTACTGTAGAAGATGACTGACCTTGATGGACAGTGTTTTTATTACATCTTGCTTTATCTTGTGACTTTGTGTGTAAGTAAACAATATCAGTTAGAATTGTACAGTACACACAAAAAACCTGTTTGTTAGGTATTAAAAAGAAGTCTTCCAGTGAGTAGGACAAGATATGGGAACCCTTCGGTCCACAAATTTGCTGATTGATAATTTGACTATCTTTGATAATGGAACATTTGGATTAATGTTAAATACCAGGATGCAGACATAGAAGATACTAAGTAACCTTCTGTACTGTAAGGTGATAAATGTCATTTATAAAATAAATATCTATTGTTGCATGTTATTTTGTTTATAATTTTGTTATTTTATATTATTGCTATTATTACTTTGCTTTATTTTTAACCATTGTAGGCTACATAAAGTTTGCATATCTAAGAATTTAAAAAGTCAGTATAACAGTGATTATGAAATGACATGATTCAAAAGCTCTAAGTCATAAGATAACTGAAAGGAAACTGGTGCATGTTTACTTTGCAGGTGGTTGTACAGTGGATTTCATAATTTCAAAATGTAATATGTTGCTTTGATAGTGTTTTGTCAGGTTATGAATTTATTGAGACCGATGTAGTATATACCTCTAAGTAACACAATTCTGAAAGCTATGTGAAACACACCTTAAATCATGAGGCACAGTCAAAATGGGAATATATATATATATATACACAAATAAAACTAAAGAACGAAAAGGGTGTGATATTTACAATTGTGCATTCTATAAATCTTCTAAAACTGCCGTAGCAAAAATAATGAAATGATAAAAATTCATTAATCATTAAGGATAGTAATCTTAGCATAGTAATGTTTTATTGTTTGCTTGAACATTATTCTGTAGGTATTTAATATTCTTACAATTACTTTAATGGAGGTAACAGGTACAAGATAGTGTGTCGGTATAACACTGAATATACTTGATTAGTTACTAATTGATTTATTCAGATAGGAGTACTGGGGTCTTTTTCTCATTTGCAATAACCTTTTTACAATGGATCAGTGTTCAGTGATCATGTCATTGTGTTTGTTGACTTGCATTCAAAATTGTATCAAACTACTATATTATGAAATTATGTGAACAAGTTTACATTATAATTCAAACTTTAGTATTATTTATGAGTTAATTTCTTAATTTAAAAGTAAATATTAAAAGAACACATTTACAGTTACGACAGAAAGTGTTCATACCCCTGAGTAGTTTTTTTCCTCGTAACTTAAAAAGTATCACAATTACGATAGTGAAAGTAAAGTATATTATACATATCATACTAACACACTTCTACATACATTTTTATGCAAATTGAACGAAACATAAATGGTTTATAAATAAATAACCAAACATAGGAGGGGAAGAAAGTGTTCATGCATCTATTTTAATGGTCAGTTGTGTAGCCTTTTAGGTGAGTTACTTGGTGCAATCTCTCCTCATAGTCCTACATGATCATTTCACAGTACTCGACTGGTATTTTCTTTCTTTTTTCTTTACATAAGGCCTCTAACTCTCGCAAGTTTTTCAGATGATGCTGATGAACCCTGGTCTTCAACTCATGCCAAACGTTTTCAATTGGTGACTGTGATGGCCACTTCAGAACACTTGTGTGGTTTTTCTGCAACCCCCCTCAGTGTGGATGCCTGTACATGGTGAGGGGACCTCCCAGGAAAGGTTCTGTCCTTTCAGTTTACCTCCTCTGGGATCTAAACATCCACCCACGTGTTTGCCGTGCTTGGAGACCCGTGAAGGGGAGGAGAGGATCCTGGTGGTTGAGGGGTCCAACCCTAACACACCACTTTGGCCTTGAATTCCTGTAGACGGGCTGCCTTTGGGGGGCTCCCCTTGGGTCAGTCGGCTAGTCCACTTGGGCTAGAGTCAACCAAGTACTAGTGTTGGAAGTTCTCAACGGGTGTTGTGGACATTGTTTCTGATGCTGGTGTTTGGGTATAGTGCTCACGTTACCATGGCGTTGCTGCAATGTCATTGCATGACATTGTAGTGCATCCCCTCGTAGGGCTCCATGGTTGTGGGGTCAGTGGGTACCGAAATTTTCCTTTTTCTTATGGATCCTCCTTCAAAAAATTTAAATAAAATAGTGAAAAAACAGTCAATAGGTAAACGACCATGTCTTGAAGACTCTGAACAGCAGTCTTCAACATCTGTAACACACATACCTCATTTTTTTATATTACATTCTCTTTCAGAAAAATCTTTGGGGCAAATGTCACCCTTTTTTATTCAGGAGGGACTAGAGGGTCTTGCTGGCTCTCCAAAGTCTGTAAACAAGCTTCGATCTGGAGACATATTGGTTGAAACATCCACATCCCAACACAGTGAACTCCTCTTGAATTCAAAGGCAATTGGGGATATACCTATTGAGGTTACCCCTCAATATTGTTGAGTTATTGTTGAGAGGGACTTGAAGAACATCCCCAAGTCAGAGATTCTCGCTGGTCTCTCCACGAGGAGTTTCTGCAGTGAGGTGCATCTCCACTTGCAAAGATGGAGTTACACTGCTGACAAATAACCTCGTTTTGACATTTACATCACCATGTGCACCTTCCACCATCAAGGAAGGTTATCTAATTTGCAGGGTACGGCCCTACATTCCAAACCCTCTTCGATGTTTCCAATGTCAGAGGTTCAGCCACTCAAAGATGTCCTGTCATGGTTCCCTGACATGTGCTTGTTGTGGTGGCAAGGACCACGATGCCTATGAATATCACACGAACCCACATTGTGTCAACTGCAATGGCTCCCACCCTTCCAACTTTCATTCTTGTCCAAAATGGTTGGAGGTGCAGTGTTTGAAAACGACCCATAATATTAGTTATCCTGAGGCTCAGAAATTGCTGTCCACCACTTCATCTCGGACATATGCTGTTGCACTTCGTTCCACAACTACAGTGGGAGTGCAGACAGATCTCTCTGTACCTCCAAGAGAATCATTTTCAAAACAAATAAAAAGCCTTTTGACCTCCATGGTTAAAAAGGTCGATGAATCAACTTCCACACCCATCTCTGTTCCTTCCATACATTCCAACAAACCTCAAGATCCACATCCTTCAGTTTCAGATGCAGGCATTTCTTCTGATACATCTTTTTCTCCCACCCCAAGATGCAAAACAATCAATTGTTCGCTTTCTCAGTTACTGGAATCCCCTTCCAATAACAAAGACCTGCCCAATCAACCCAGGACAGGATCCATGGAGGTCGATAGACCTCCTCCGAATAAGGACAGTAAGGAAAAAAGATGTGGTCGTAAACAGAAGGGTTCTCCAGCCACTTTGCCTATCCATCATTAAAAATGGCCACCTTGATATAATGGAACTGTCGAGGTTTACGTCTTATCTGGATGATATCAAAACACTGATTGCTTCCTACCATCCTGTATGTCTTTCCTTACAAGAAACATTTTTAAAACCTGCTGATACAGTCACCATTCGGCAGTTTTCTCTGTACAGAAATGACAGGCTGTGTGATGGACGAGTACATGGAGGGTTGGCACTCTTGGTTGATCAGCATGTTCCCACCCTGTCTTTGTCACTTAACACACCGTTGAAGGCTGTAGCCATCCGTGTTTCCTTGGGTCATACCATCACTGTTTGTTCACTCTACATGTCCCCTGGAGAGACATGATCAATCAGACGTTGATGCTCTCATTGAACAGTTGCCGTCTCCCTTTCTAATTCTGGAGGTCTTTAATGGACATCATCCCATCTGAGGAAGTGCTGTTATTGATAGAAGGGGTCACTCTGTTGAGCATATGCTCTCTGATCACAACCTTTCTCTTTTCAGTACTGGTTCTCTCACTTATTTTCATGCACCTAGTTAGTCCTTTACCACTATTGATCTCTCGGTTTGCTTCCTTTCATTATTCTCCCATTTTTCATGGAGGGTTGACAATCTTCTAGGCAGTGATCATTTTCCTATAATTTTGAGAGAGGCTGGCCGTGGTCGATGCCACCTTACCCGTGTGCCCCCGTGGAAGCTGGATCAGGCAGACTGCTTTACTTTCACTGCTCTCGCAGAACTTGATCCTGCCATTGTGAATCAGCCATCAATAGACGACTGTGTGGCAGTGGTAACTGATTGTATTATGCAAGCAGCTGCTCAGTGTATTCCTAAAACCTCGACACGTTTTCCACGATATCCTCGTCTATGGTGGAACCTGCTTGCCACCTGGCACGCAGGGCTCAAAAACGAGTCCAGGATACTTTCCGTAGATATCCTACACTTTTAAACTGCATCACTTTCCAATGGGCATGTGCACATGCTAGGTGGGTAAGACGTTAAAGCCAGAAGGAATCTTGGATTAACTTCACAACTAGCATATCTTCTACCACCATTTCCAAGGTTATATGGGACAGGATTCGGAAGGTCAGTGGGCACTACAATTCTGTCCCCTCTCCATCTCACTCTCTGATGGCCAAGAGGTAGCTGATGTCCAGAGCATCACCGATACTCTAGGTGAAAGCTTTTGCCCAGTATCTAGCACTTCTGCTTGTTTCTCCACTTTCTTGGCCATCAAGACTCTGGCAGAGCATTCACCTCTTTCATTTCGAACTGACTGTCTCTTTGATTATAATTGTCCCTTTACACTGGTGGAACTGAAAATGGCCCTTCATCGGTTTGGCAATACCTCTGTTGGACCTGAAGATGTACACTATGACATGTTATGCTATCTCTCTTTTGCTTCTCTTGATGTTCTTTTAATTGTCTTTAATCAGATCTGGCAGGAGAATGTTTTTCCTTATGCCTGGCACCAGGCTATTATCTTACCTTTCTCTAAGCCTGGGAAAGATCACAAGATTCCTTCAAACTACCATCCAATTGCTTTGACAAGCTGTCTCTGTAAGACTTTGGAGAGGATGGTTAATGCTCGTCTTGTTTGGTTCCTCAAATCAGACAACCACCTCTCGCCCACCCAGTGTGGGTTCCGACGACAGCACTCCACCATGGACCACCTAATTCGACTTGAAACATTAATCAGAGAAGCCTTTCTCAAACGCCAACATCTTGTTTCAATATTCTTTGACATTGAGAAGGCTTATGACACAACATGGAGGTATGGCATTTTGCAAGACCTCCATATATATGGGTTACGTGGCCATTCCCCCATGTTTATCAAAATTTTTTTAATAGACAGGAGATTCCAAGTTCATGTAGGTTAGACACTTTCCCGTTCTTTTGTACAGGAACTTGGGGTCCCTCAGGGCTGTGTTTTGAGTGTCACACTTTTCAGTATAAAGATAAATGCCTTCACTGAACAACTCTCTCTCACTGTTGTGAATGGGCTCTATATTGACGACTTTCACATCTCATGTCAGTCGTCGAACATGAGATATATTGAGCTGCAACTAAAAACTGCCCTCAATCATGTGCTGAAGTGGACTATGGCAAACGGCTTTAATTTTTCTCTCTCTAAAACCGTTTGCATGCACTTTTGCCGCCAACAGTGTATTCACCCTGACACTGAACTCCGTATCGGTGAACTTTCACTGCCAGTGGTCCATGAGACCAAGTTCTTGGGGCTTATCTTTGACAGTAAGCTGACCTTTATACCACACTTAAAGCAGCTACGGGTCAAATGCACAAGAGCGCTGAACATCCTCCATGTCCACTCTACCGTCAGTTGGGGAGCAGATTGATGTTCTATGTTAAAGATATATCGTGCTCTTATTCGATCAAAACTCGACTATGGTTCAATGGCCTATGGCTCTGCCAGACCCTCGGCTTTAAAGATGCTGGACGTCATTCATCATCAAGGCCTCGACTGTGCACTGAGGATATCTGCACCTCCCCAGTCAAAGCTTATATGAAGAATCTCATGAACCTTCTCTTCACCTTTGCTGTTTGCAACTGTCTTTACTATATTCTTTGAAACTTCGTTCCTTACCAAAGCATCCCACCTGGGGATGTGTTTTCCTACCTCAGTGGGCCATACATTTTTGAAACAGACAATCTGTTATTGCTCCTTTTGGCCTTCGTGTCTAGGCACAATTGGATGAATTAAATCTGTTCTTGGATAACATTGCAGAATCCACTGGTCAGCCCATCCCACCATGGCTTATTACAGCCCCCAAATGTGACCTTTTTTTCAGTCATCTGAAAAAGGCAGATACTCCCAATTGGAAGTACCATCTTTTGTTTACTGAACATCTTTTGAACAATCATTCCATTCCAATTTATAACAATGGTTCCAAATCAGGTAATTCTGTGGGCTCTGCCATGGTTTGTTGCGGTTTGGTGGTTGCGCACAGAATCCCTATACAGCTTCTGTGTTCACTGCTGAACTGTACGCCATATCTCTTGCCCTGGATCATATATTCTATACCTTTCTATACCAATTAATATGGATGGTTCAAAATCAGGTGACTCTGTGGGCTCTGCCATGGTTTGTTGCGGTTCGGACTAATGCTGCTGTTTGAACTATCCGTTTGAACTACCCGTTAGTCATCCTGGCGAGTTGTTATTACACTTTTGCTGCATGTCTTTTCACACTTTTCTTATTTTACCTTTTGATAATGGCAGTTATGACAACGTTACCTGAAACTTGGACTGCAAAGGCCAACTTCAGGTGACTGACGGTGGTTCTTGTACTCACATATTAGTCTTCCTGGCAGGTTATGATCATTACCATTTTGCTAGAGAAAGTTCTTTACAACTTCTCTTACTCTGCTTTCTCTCTTAACATTGTAGACTAGGTGTCAACATTGATTTTATACTTTTTCTGTTTTTCAATGATGTTTTGTTTTACCTTCATTCCCTTTTATGTATTTTACTACATTTAATTTATTTTTACCTTTTTACTGGACTTTTGGCACAGATAGTCTATCTGCTTTGTGCCATAAAACACTAAATCAATCAATCAATTGTCTACATTCTCTCTGGCAAACTTCAGTCTAGCCTTGATGTTTCTCTTAGAGAGCAAAGGTTTCCTCCTTGCACACATCCCATGCAAGTTAAACATGTGCAGTCTCCTTCCAATTGTAGAGGCATGCACTTTCACATCAACAGTAGCCAGAGCCTGCTGTAGGTCCCGTGATGACATTTTAGGGTGTTTGGAGATCTCTTTTAGCATTTTGTGGTCTGTTCTCGGGCTGAACTTGCTTGGATGACAAGACCTGGGCATGTTGGGAGTTGTTTTGAAAGCCCTCCACTTGTTGACTATTTTCTGGACAATGGAATGGCTGATTTCAAAATCTTTTGGGATCTTTTCAAATCCCTTACCAGACTCATAAGCTGTTACAATTTTTTTTCTGAAAGCCTCAGACAGCTCTTTTGCTCTCACCATGGTGCTCACTCTCACTTCAACAGTCAGGAGCACACCAAACTAAATGTCTGAGGTTTAAATAGGGCAAGTCTCATTTAGAATGCTGAGTAAAGATCTTCTAATCATGTGCACCTGGTTTGATACACCTGTGTGTGAGTTGAGCCATTAAGTGGGAATAAATGTGGGGGTGTTGTAACTTTTTCCTCAGTTAGAATATGCATTTTTGTAGAATTACATTTCCAGAAGATCTTGAAAAGTCTTTTCTTCAGTTTTAATTGTTTAGTTATATTCCTATAATCTCCTGTATTGTTGAAATTGAGATTAAATATCTGTATTTCCAAAAATGTTACAAAAATACACAGGCTTTCATAAGGTGTTCTTACTTTTTCACATAACTGTAAGTCTCCCAAATTTTGCGTTGATACACATGCTGTATCAAAAGTTATAATGAAAACACTTAGCTGTGCAGATGCATAGACAAACTTGTGTATATTATACCAAGCTCATTGCAAAAGCTTTAACTGTTTAATGACTGAGCATCTTTCAGATGTAGAGTGACACACCTTCTAATCTAATTTCTTAATTTGAAAAAATAACTAGTTACTTCAATACTCTTTTACAAAACCATTTTTAAAATTGATAACTTGTTATTTAGTGTAATTTACAAATAAAATGTAAAATATATCAAGACCGTGGTAGTTTATCATGAGGCTAAAACAATCAGCAGGACACAGTGAGTGTTATTAATAGTTTAACATTTTTGATACAGTACATTTCTTCTCTTATAAGTAGCTATTGTTCAGTGCTGCCATCTATATGCAAACTTGTTTTGCCTGCCAGAAGCCTAGAGCTTCCACATCCTCTGAGGTCAATGTGATTCAACTGCATCATGCAACAATCCTGTTGATGCATGTGACGTCCTCTGTTCAATCTACTACTTCTCCCTTGACAGTGCTGTCATCAAGATGTTTTTTGTTTATGCTCTTTTCCTGTTGTTTTTTTTTAATTTCATATGAAAGGTAGATTTTTTTCTACTTCAACAGATACTAACTATTAAATATTATTGTCAATATATAATTATTTAATATTAAAATATATTAACCTTTTTATTTCTCTAATTAATTATATTTCACACTTATAATTAATTTTGTTTTTGAGGATCTTCTTTCACTGTTGCTCATCTTCTCTCACAGACTGCTGAAATTGTTTGTAACGATGTCTATTTTGACAGTTTTTCTTTATTCTATATTGACCTTCCCTGTCTTCTACTGCAGAGTACTTACCTCAGTTCTTTTTATACATGTTTCGCAGTTGTTGTTTTTTCCCCTCCTTTTGCAGACATTATGGTTTATGCTGAGCCTATTTTTTTTATCATGTTCTGTGTCTGGCATCTTCCCATAATTTATCTGTCTTACGTATATGAGAGTTTCTTTATTAATTGTGTATTCCCAAAGCAGATTGAAATTTTGTGATCACTTCTTGAGTTCTTCGCTTTTTTCTGTATTGTCTTTTATCACACTGTTTTGGGCCTTTCTCTTCAAGACTAAGAATGTCTTGTATGAGAAGAGGTAGTGTGCCATACTGGAAGCTATAATTTTGCTATGCTGAAAATGTATATCTTCTTGGTATTTACCTCTCTCACACTTTCTAGCCATTCTATTCACTGAAAACCAGTATTTCCGATTTCTGCCAAAACTCAAGGTTATAGTTTGGTAGAATCAAATAAAGGTAGCCACATGCATAAGGAGGATGTGTCACAGTTTTAATGGTGGAGGGTTGTCACATGATGATTTACATGCTAGACACAGTTGATCTTAGGGTATGCAAGAGTTCAAGGCTTTTGTCATGCAAACAAATTTCACATATAAAGGGGTACCACTGAATGAGAGTAGCTATTTACGTGAGAAAGAGGTAAATACCTGTCAAAAATATATTTTCAAAATAGGAAAATTATAACTTTCCACCCTATATAGTTTGGACTGTGGTAACCAGAACTGTTTCATATATTCAGTGGATGTGTTCCATTTGACTGTTATTTCACAATTCATTGAGAAATACACAAGATGTAAAATCTGAAATTTTGACTGAATCTCTACCTGTTTTTTTTTTCCTTTTTGCCGAAAGTAAAGAAACTTTATTTGATTGAAAAACTTTTAACGTTCATGGATTTTTTTTTATCAAATTAATCTAAACATAAGCCATATGTGCAAAGTTATTTAATAAAACCATTCAATTTTGAACAAAAGTTTTACATCACTATGCAAAAAGTCAGATGAGCTATTGGTTTGAAATCTTTTATACAACTTCACCTATAAATAAAGGTGGATCATTTTATTGTTTTTGTCCTTCAAATAGATAGCTGATTTAGAGAAACAAAACTGTAGAATGAAAGCATGTGTAGATATACAAGTATTGGTTAGGCTAAGCAAACTAGATTAGAAGTTTTTAGCTAAAGTTTTCAAAATAATCATATTGGTGGATTGTTATTATTCATTGTCAATATATAAATACAAAATTTGCAAAATTTTCCTAATTAAAAAACATTTAGCATCATGTGATATTAGCTTAAGCAGGTACTGTAAATAATTTGGCTTAGAGAGGAAAACTTCCATATCTTTTAAAGACTAGTTCATTTTGTAAAGTATAAGTGTTCTAAGTAATATGATTGTGATTCTAAACTCATTTTGGATACTCTCAGGTGTCACTTTCTTATTTGCTATGGTTTGTTGGTGTGTATTGACAAAGTCGTATTAACATCTTTGATGTGAAAAAGAGGTGCAACCAATAGAGAATTGAACATGCCTCTTAAAGGAATGAAATTAAAATTAGCAGCCAAACTGGCAACTACACTTATAACATTGATAATAATTTTACAGTAAATATTCCTTCGTTGACCTAGCTAATTAATGAATGAATATTTCCAGACATACCATCTACTGACAATATAGATATTTCTCAATCTACAGGATTTTGACTCTTTGCCTATTTGAGCATTAAAAATGCATGCTCCAGTTTTTTATACTCCACTCAAATTCGTTAGGTAAATTTGAAATGGAAGAATTATCTACCAACTTTAATACACCCTGTACCTAGGTATTGTACATATAAGCACCTCATTCAGATAATGTAATAACTTTTTCTCAACAAAGCATTTGCATAGGTTCTGTCAACAGAAGTGTTGTAATTATTCACTATTTATATTGTAATTTTGAATGGAGTTGGCATTTTTATGGTTATCTTTTTTTGATATATATATATATATATATATATATGTGTGTGTGTGTGTGTGTGTGTATATATATATATATATATATATATATATATATATATAAATTACTTAACTACAAAAGAACTTAACAAATTCCCGAGTTAATGTTTTTACTACATAGATCAACGAGACCTCGTCTACTTCTGCTATCTGGTGTTTGTCATTAGCCAAGAGGGAGGGGGTCACTCACAGTTGAAGCCATCTGGGAGATGATCCGTTGTTAGATATATGTGCAGACCAAGGGTGTCTCTCCAGGGGGAGAGTGTTCTGAGGTATCTTTTGCAAATGACCCAGGAACAACTAGCAAGAAATTAGATTCTCTTTTTGTGGCTTCTTTTTTTTTACTAGGTCGGCATCAAGAGAGAATCATTTTGATCATTCACTTCCAGTCCCCTTTATTCTGTTGGTTACTTGGATTTGTAAGGTTTTTGGAGAGTCTCTTCTGATGCATTTGACTCTATACTTGTTAGTAGAAAGGAATGGCAAGTAACTAATTGGTTTTCCTCTTCATTCTGATATTGTTAATGCTGGGAGATTTGGCATTCAGTTACACAATAGAACAGCTCTGCTCTGCCCCTCACAGTTATTGGATCAGTATACTTTAGCTTATCATTGCTAGGAGGAGGTCTGTTTTGATTCTCAACAGATGGGGTCCCCCTTTTGGACCTTTGGCATTTAGATAGGAACTTGTGATCACTTCAAATAGATCACAATTTTATTGATTCTTATGACTGTCCTAAGGTATTTATCTTCAATCCAACTTTTGTCTGAAGCCTATTAATATTCTCTTCTGCAATGTAATGATGAGTTGGGAATTTTGCCAGTGTCTACCTCAGTCAGATTGTCTTCTTTTATTCTTTCTTTGCTTTGTTGGCTCATCTGTTGTTTATTGAATAGAGATGCTTTGTTAGAAGGTGTTTATTTACCGTCTTGTGCTCTCAGGGAGTTACAGGAAGCTTCTTTTTTTATGTCTCATTACTTGCTTGAGTTTCAGAGACATTAAAATCCTGAATTGATACAGCCCATTTTCATTTCTCTTAATCATCATTAACTTCTTGCCTTTCTCTAGCTAATTTGAGAGTTTTGGCTTATATTGTTTTTGACTCCTCTTTTGGTTTTCATAATAAGATCTGTCCATATTCTTGAGGATCTCTGGTTTGGGTGGACCAACAACATTGGTGCTGCTGACCTTCCTGTGGGTGAGGAATCAGTGGGAGAATGATTACATAACTTCCTGGACTTCTGAAGTTCTCTCTCCAGGGATCCATGTTTACTTCATATTCTGGCTTCAGAGCTGTTCATTCAAGTTACATCACATCCACTATTGTCTGCTCAACCTGTAGCATTTATAACTCCAACAGGTCCATGGAAAGTGGAGCTTTGTTCCGAGGCCATTAGAATGTTGTTAGTCAAGAGAGCAGTAGAGAGGGTCAGTCACACTCTTCCAAGATTTTATTACTGATTATTTGTTGCACCCAAGAAGACAGATTGGCATCTAATCATTTGTCTTTCTTGACTCAATCAATTTTTCAATCCCCTTTGGTTTACAATGGAATATTTTCTCATCCTAAGATACCACTTTGTGCCAGTGCTCTTGGTGACCAAGTTCAATATTACAGATGCTTATCTCTATATTTTATTAGCAGAAACTTCCCAGAGATTTCTAAGGTTTGTGAACATGGATCAGGTGCTACACTACAGGATTCTACCTTTTGGTCTTACATCAGCACCTTGTCTATTGGGGCCCCATTCCACCACCTCATCTTGAGATCCATTTGTACACAGATGCATTTCTTAAAGGATGGGGAGCTTATCTTCAAGGTCAGGAGTTCTAGGGTTCTTGGATGAAAGATGACACTACCCTCAATATCAGTATTATTGAACTCCTTGCAATGGTTTGAGGTCTGTCTGTCTTGAAAGGAAAAATTTTCATGAAACATTCCAACAAGTCCACAACGGTATCTCAGATTTCTTGTCAAGGAGGAGCCTATTGTTGTGAATTTTGTTTTGTACCTTGGATCTTCTATACTAGGCTTATTCCCATCGCATCAGTCTTTTAGCATGTCATGTTCTAAGAGTGATGAATTTAATTGCAAATCTTTTGTCTCAACCCAACAGAATTCTTTCAATGAAATAGATGCTACATCATGAAGTCTTTCAGTGGATTTACTCTCAGTTTGGGTCTCCAGTGATTATTGGAATTCTCAACTGTATTTGTTTTGGTTTCTGATACCCTATTCTCAAGCATTGGCAGTAGACACATTTAGTTGGGATGTGAAAGGTTTGCATCTGATATGCCTTTACCCAATTCAGCTATTCCTATGTGTTCTGACTAAGGTTTATTCTTCTCCCTGTCAAGTTCTCTTGTTTGTACTATATTTATCAATTCAAGCATGGTTTCTACTTATTCAGTAGCTCCAAGAATGTTCCCCTTTACCTCTTTCACATTGGCAGTCTCTGAGACAACCTTGATCAGATATTCTCTGCCCAAATGTTTGTAAACTCAATTTTAATGCTGGAAGTTATGTGTTCCTTTGCCCAACAGAAGAATGTAACTTCTAAAGTTTTTCTGCATTTAATTAAATCTTTCCATGGGTCAAACAATAACCATATATCAATGGAAATGGAATGCTACTAAAATTTTCATATTTTTTGCCCCAATAAACCTTTTCAATTACCAAATTAGGATTTTACAGCAGTTTTAAATGCATTGTCTCATCCTTTTTTTGAGCCTTTAACTTCACATTCTTTATTTCATCTTTCTCTTGAATAGCATTTTTTGTTGTTTTTGGCTTGTGGGTGTTGTTTGTCAGAGTTGCTTACAATCCATGTGCATTGGACTCTATCATTTCACATTTGTCCTGCCTTACCCCAGTATATCTTTCCTTCCCAAGACTCTGGCAGATCCTTCTGAGAAAGATCCTTCTCACAAATCCATTTGCCATCCATTTCTCAGCTTAATAACTTCTCCAATCCTGACCATTTGTTATGTTCTATTAGAGCCATCAAGTGATATGTAGCTTGTACTATCTTATCTTGAGGTACTAGGGATCAGGAGCCTTCTTTCTCCCATGACTTATATCCAACTACCCTAATGTAGTTGGATTACAATGGATTATTGTTTCCAGAGAAGAATCTTTTGCATGTCACCTCTCACTAGATTCTTCATAT
The DNA here is from genome assembly GCF_004210375.1 of Tachypleus tridentatus. Classification (NCBI taxonomy): domain Eukaryota; kingdom Metazoa; phylum Arthropoda; class Merostomata; order Xiphosura; family Limulidae; genus Tachypleus; species Tachypleus tridentatus. The sequence continues at coordinate 117,603,222 of NC_134832.1, read as the reverse complement.
CTTTTTTACTGTTAGCTACCTGGTTGAATTGTCTTCTGGAAGGCATTGTGTAGACTGGTTTGTGGACTACTACTAATACTTTCCTATTTTATTACTTACGTGGTCTAGCAGTTTCATCTTCTTCAACTACCCCATGTAACTATTTTGATCACATCTTTTAGATTTTAACCAGAAGTGAATATTTCCCTCAATCATATACTCTTTTATTTCCAGGGTCCCTTTATTTTTCACTGAATCACACTGTGGTGAGTGTTGCCCAGACAGGTATACTTTCTCTTCTCAGTTTCATACTAGCAACCATTTTCACTACAATTATTACAGGTTGCAACAGGCTATGTAGAAATGGGGTGTTCCATAAGATCATATAGGTGTCTACTAGATGGTATTACCTTATTGTGGACTACCATTCATGAACTATTATGTGTAAATCTAAAGGGGGTTCTGCTCATCCCTCCCAATCTTCAGGTTGAATAAATCAAATTCTGTTTGCATTTAAAAATGTAAGGAACTTATTTCACCTGTTGTACAGTTTCCAGAGCACTTTTCTTCAGGTCTCTCCAACGTGTATTACCAACCTCAGTTTCCAGTTGTTGGAGTGGCAGACAGAGGCTTTTCCTCCAGAGTGTGTTCCTTCACTCTTGAATAAATGGTCAAAGTTGAAGGCCCTCCTCTTCGGGGTCCCTGGATGTTTATCTCAGATGTCAGTTGGAGTGGCACCAGCCTCTGTAAGAGCCTACTCATAATTCCAGATCAGATTTGACATGAAGCTATCCAGTTGAGAGTGCATGACCCTTCTGTTTAATCAAAGTTGGTTTCATATATTGTTCATGGAAGGAGCTTCACTATCCTTTCATGTCTCCAAATGCAAAGTGGTTCCATCCTAGTACCTTGGTTGAGCACAGGTTCCATGTTTTCTCTGTAATTCTAGGGGAAACAAATGAAATATTTTGTGTACACTTGGTTGGAGATTGAAAATGAATGTTCATAATTCCAGAATGGATAAATTGTTTGTTTTTATTGAGTATGGCATATAAAATCTTCTCATTCTGAGCCTAGGGTGTTGCCTTTTGAGCTTCTTCAGGTGGAGGAGAAAGTTTGTCCATTTAGGTGTTTCTTACTTTTTCGTCATGTTGTTGGTGTTTCAAAATGCATCACTCTGGCTATGGGTTAGGATCGAATCAACAGTATGAGCATGCACGCACGCACACACACACCATTGCAGTCTAATAGTCCTAGCCACCAACATGGGATATAGGTACCACAACCACTTGATTCCACCTCCGAGTTGTGGAGCCTCTGCCATCTGGTTGGAGCTGGCCTCTACTGACGATTGCTTATATTCCATTTCACCTTTGATATGGGAACTAAGTTCCAAGTGAAGAGTATATCTGTTCTGAATGTAGTGCAGTTCATCCATTCTTGTACCATTTTTTGTCTTTTGGTACACTCCTGTTCTACACAGACACTTTTTGTATGGATCATGCCTGCACTGGCTCTTCCAGTCTTCTTAATGTGAGATTCTAGCTATGTTGTTAGGATTGGTAAGTTTGTTTAACAAGTTAACAACTTCCTAAACTGAATGTGTATTTCCAGTAATACTTACCTCTGTGGACACTACCACACAACATCCCCATTGAAAGCTGGTTTACCTCTTGAATAAGTGATTACATTATCAGGATGATGTGTTTATATGTAGTACTTAAATAGAGGAAGCATTGACATTTGTGGAGAAATTTGGAAATTAGAATATACCGAATGCATACAAATGGGGTTTAAAAGACAGGGAGCAAGCTCTTTCAATGCCTAGATGGGCAAAGAGTGGAAACCCTGGAGATCAAGAAATAGTTACAGTATCAACAGAAGAAAGTCTTATTAGAAATACATTTTCAGTTTAGGAAAATGTTAATTTGCTTTACTCATGATATGACCCTGCTGATTATCATTATATTTGTAATACCTGCAAAAAGTCTTTGATGTATAATTTAGTTAGTCACAAGCATGTGCATGTTTCTGTAGTTGTGAAAGAGCAGATGCAATAGAAAAATGTACATTTTTACACTTGTTCTTTTTTCTCATTTTTAGCTTATCAAATATGTTTGAAAATTACATCAGCACTCATTATGTAGAATATTTTCTATTGTAAATGAAAATTTTTCATAATGTTTATTCTTGCATACAAAGAATTTAGCATGCTTTCAAAAACTAGAATATGTAAAATTGCTATCAGACAGATCCAGGCTGCTGCTGTTGATAACAGGAGTTTAATGTCAGTCATGTTAAGGTTCTATTGACATTTTAATTTCATGGTTTAGTTTTAATTTTGTAGAGCTGAATGTGTTTTATCTGTAAATTTTGTTGTGCATTAACAGAATATATTTTAATAAGTGGAATATTCTATTGTGCACTAATTATTGTAACACATAAATGACAGTAGATAAAAACCATAAAAAGAATAACGTATCAATACTGTTACTTATATGATAAAAAACCTTTTTATGAAATATGATGTTTATTGTGGTCATCTTCATAGCATAAGAAACTTGAGATATAATTAATCTTTCATTAAATGTGCTTCAGAATATACATTTTGAATATTTGAGATAAGGTATAAAGAATATGACTGTTGAGGATACTAATAGTAAGATGAAAAGTAAACCATGCTGGAGAAACCTATTTATATCTTCACATTTAAATAATTCCTTCATCTATGTCATCCATGTAAATTAAAAAGAACAAAGACCCTAACACTCAGCCTTGAAGTAACCCAACTGTGACATTAATACAGTTTATCCAAACACCATTTGGAACAGTTCCCTGCTTTTTCTTCCATCCAGCCACTTTTCTTTCCACTATGCTGCCCTATCCCTCCACACCTATAAAGATCATTTTTAACTAGCTTTTTATACTCAGTTTTATCCCAGTTCACTTTAATATTCAGAATTATCCATCCACCTTTCTGGTGTTACAAATTATAAGTGACTGAATGAGTCAATTTAACTGAAATTTGCTTGAGGGAACTTCGTGGATTCCTAGAGATACAGTTTAAATGGATAAGTAACCAGACAAATGGTTGAAGTTTGGTACCCATTTCACTTTAACTAACTGAATGCTGCAAACAATGATTAAACTGAAGGAGATAAGTGGCAAAATATGTCAATAACATACCAAATGAAAGTAACATTTAATATCCAGCATTGTTGGGTACTTTTGTTATTTTTTAAATAAACCTGATTGTTTTAATTGCTAATCACTACAGTTTACATGTCCAGATTTTGGTTCTTAAGCTGATTTGTTTTTACTTCTGGTATATTATATTTCAAAGTGTTTTTTTATATAAGTAACATACAAGACTTACAGATATTGGCATTATAGTTTTTTGTTGCAGTAAATTTCCATATGTTTCAGTATTGTAATTTTTATGGATGAGCAGGCTTAATCTTTATTGCACAAGATGATGATGTTGCTATTAACAATAAGTAATTAGCTTGGATAATTACCTCATATGTTTGGGGTCTCAGATAACAAAGTTATCTCTTCACAACACATAACAGCAGATCTCTAGGTCTGTTGTAAATGTAGTGTATATGATTAGCTAGAATTCCATGCACCACAAGCAACAATGTAGTAGAGAAAAAAAATTTACCAAATGCATTTTTCTCAGACTTGCATGTTAATAAATTTATTTAGTTAAGTTAAAGGAATCTTTATGTGTTACCAGGCAACAAAAACAGTCATTGAGAAGCCTTTAGCTCTCAGTCAGAAACCACCAAATTCTTCACAGAAGCCAAGTGGTCAAAAACCGGTAAACTCTTCACAGAAGCCAAGTGGTCAGAAACTGGTAAATTCTTCACAGAAGCTAAGTGGTCAGAGACTGGTAAATTCTTCACAGAAGCCAAGTGGTCAGAAATCAGTAAATTCTTCACAGAAGCCAAGTGGTCAGAAATCAGTAAATTCTTCACAAAAGCCAAGTACGACATCACAAGCTAAGACTGCCAAGCCTTCTATATCAAGAACTTCCAAACCATCATTACCAGGAACTTCCAAATCATCTTTAACAGAAACTTCCAAACCTACACCAAAAGAGCCAGAAAAAAAAGGTATTTATAATTTACAATGTACCTGTGCTGTTAGATTTTAATTTAATAAACATTTTCTCACAGAAATAAGTCTACGTAAATGGTGTTGATGCAGAAATCAAAAATAATGTACAGTTGCTGCCACTGTTTGGTATGTTGTAAGTGTATTTTCTTTACATGAACATTATTTTTAAAAATGTCTGTTTTCAGAATGAATTATAAACATAAATATATTTTGACAGACTTGTAACTGTACAACACATCTGTGTTCATCAAGAGAGAATATACACATAGTTTATTTCCTTTTTTTTTGTTAAATGTATTGTTTTCAAAAAGTCTTTACAATATGCTAATATAGTGATAATGTACACTTTAAAAAGTTTCATATTAAAGGTGTCTACCTAATGATTTGTGTCTATATATCCAACACTTTTTTTTTCAAATAATTTTCATAATAAGTATGTATTCATGATTATTGCCTTCAAGGTGTACTTTAGTATATTTGTAAACAGTCAACTTAATCTTTCTTGTTTGGTCTTCACAGGAAAGCTGCTTTGACCAGTTGTTTTTTTTTTTTTTTTTTTTTTTCAGTGGATGAGACAGCCAAGATGGGGTAATAAGTCTTTGGCACTCTTAAACTTTGTTAAATTTGCCTTTTTGTTTTATTTGGAAGGTCAGGTTACTACAAATTCAAGGATTTTCAAGTGTTTCTTCATCATTTGGGTCATTTTCTATGATTTATGTAAGTTTGGTCCAAAAATATTGGGGCAGTCTGTGCTACCATGATGTTTCATGTGCTTATGATGTTTTGAAAACAAATGATCTGACTTATAATTACAATTAAACTTCCTCACTTGCTGCTCTCCACAGAACATACCAGTGCACATACCCTATGCAGAATAGCTGTTGCCACCTTCATCATTCCCATATGAAGACAGTAAATCATTAGCTAAAGCTGAAATAATAGCCATTAAAATCTATTTTTGTAATTCACCTTCCAACTTCAAAAACTTGACCAGTAGAACAACCTGTTTTTATATGTCAACATATTTATTAGATGTGTTGAGTCATTTATTCTCAAATAAGTTATTAAACTTGGAAGAAAACTCTGTTGGATTTATTTCTTCAAGTCAGTCACATTTTGACAGCTACAAGGAGCTATTCTAGCCATATCTTGTAAAGTAAATGGATGCTTTTTTTTGAGATGGAAATGCTAGAACTCAAAAGGAATCTCTTTTTTTTTTTTCTCAAAGCTGAAAATTTTCAAGTTTAGTCAGGAACTTGACTGGTTTTGTGTGGTTGATAATAATGTTATTTTCAAACTTAGTAAATACATTGATTGACCATTTATTTTTCATGGATGAAAGCTCAAATTAGATTATCCCTTTACTAAAAAGATACAATGTTTTTTTTCACAGGATACAATCTATTCATATTTTGTACACCAAACATGCTCTGAGAACTGGATTTACTTATGCTACACACTTGCAGCATGCTTAGCAATATTGCAGTTTTTTTTTTTCTGTTGACATCTCTGTTTTAAAGATATCATTATATATCAAAATTTTTCATTATAATGATTGAGTAATTAATTTATTCAATCGTGTTCAGTCTGAATTGATTATTTTGATGTTTGTTTGGTATAAAGTTGAGCATTGTTTTTGTTTTTAATTGTTAAGAAAGGTGAAGTTATTAACAATCTTGTATACACATACATATTTGCAATCAACAGTTTTCATAATGTTATTAACCTTGAAGGTAGAGATGGTTAACCAGCTTATTTTAATGTTATATATGGATACATTAATTTGTATATTGGGGATAATTTGAGAGAGGCATTCCACATTCTTACTTTTGATAAAGTAACAGTTTTTGTAAGAAATAAATACTCATTCCATGGAATTACCTTTAGATATTCAGCCAGTGAAAAAAATGGTGTCATCTCTCAAGAAGTCTCCAATGGTATCTAAACCTACTGCTCCTGATGGACCAACTATAAAAAAAACTATCACCAGAACTGTTAAAAAACCTGTTGAGAAAAATGTAGAGAAGAAAACTGCTTTACCTTTAAAACAAGAGAGTAGAACAGTTACCTTAAAGGAACCTAAACATGAGGCTAAATCACAAGAAAAAGAAAATGGTAAAAAGTAAATTGTTGAAGGTATTTTTAACTATGAAGTTATAAATGAATGCTTTCAGAGGAGAATCCTATTTACAACTCTGTCATGTGAATATATATTCTTCTGCTGTAATTCCATATAGATTCATCATAGTGCAGTAAAATTAGACTGGATTGTGTAATTCAATTACTTGGTATCTGTTACATAGTCAAATTTGTTCCTTCTCATCTCTTTCCAATACTATTATGCTTTTCTGTGATAATAGTTTAGATTTTCATGTTTGCTTTTGTTATGCACTTTATTTTCCCAGTTGGTTTACATTTTCTTAGTCATTTCAGCATTCTGCATGAATGAAGTGAGGGTGTAATAGAAATGAATAGAAATTTATCTTTTTGTATAGTAAAACAAGTATAAAGTTTAAACACAAATGTAAGTAGATTGGTAGTGACATCTAATTTTTCAAAAGAAATGAGTACTTTATATATTTTAGTGTTTCTTTAATATTTCATTGTATATCCTGTGCAGGGATATTGGTCAAGAATATTTTTACTGGTCAGTATATAAATAGTAATTTGAAATAAGATCTTTTTTTAAACGTTATTTTTAGAATTCAAAATATTAAATGTAAAAACGTAAAATAAGAGAAAGTAGATTTTATCAAATTGTATTTGAAATTAAACCTCATTACATGTATTTAAGATTTTAAGTTGTAAGTCTGTTTACAAATTAGGGGATTTTGATAAAGTTGACTGTGAAGAAATATGTTAATATCAAATATATTTAAATTATACTAGAAATTGTGACTGGGATGTGTATGTGTTGTTTTTGTTGAATTTTTCATAAGTCAAGCAAGGCACCTGTGCTTAACTTGTTCAGGTAGTCCATGTGTGGATTGGTGCAAGGTCTAGATGCTAAGGCTTTCTCTTAGATATTGCATATTTCTTTTATCTAGCATTAGTTGTTAAAGTGAATACACATGCTGCAGCAGAGATAACAGAAGTCACCCCTAAGAAGGAAGAGGCAGAAGTAGATGCTGACATTGACAATTTAAATGTGACAGTCAACTCTGATGAGCTGAATGAAGATATGAGGGAAGAACAGAATGATACATACCAACCTGTTAGTCATGACAGTAGTGCCAACAAGGAAGAAGTGGAGCCAAACAGTGAAGATTCCAGGTCGGAGTGCTGCTCATGTGAAGACCACGATGATGATGATCAGAGTAGCGTTATAACTTCATCAGATTCTGAATCAGGATCAGGAGCTCACTCTCATTCAGAGTCAGGTAAATGGGAATTGCTCTTTTGGTAATTACTTTTTAAAGTGCTATGAATGTGTTATGATGATGAATACTAGCCAGGTCACTCTAAATTCTCTTAAAACTCAGAAAAAGAGAAAAGAACTTGACAAATAGTATGAAATGTCAAATGTAATTAAAGAAAGTTATTAGCTTAAGAATTAAATTGTACACTATTTTGTCCTGAAAACTAACCAGTCTAGTTTTGTTTAACACAACCTCATTTATGATTTTGGACTATTACAACACATATTTGCAATTTTATTTTCCCTAAAAGTGTTGGATCGTTATGAGAATTCTTTTATACCTAAATGAATAAACTAGAATACTAGTTATCAGTTGAACACACTGATTATAAGCATTTATTATTACAAGTTACAACTTTTAAAGTGAGGAAGAATAATTTTACAAGAAGGCATACTTGAATATGCTTGAGAATGATTGCACCAGTGATCCAAATGTCATATTTGTTTAAAAAAAAAAATTATTGTAAAAACTGTAACTAGTAATAAAGAACTAGAATACTGTTTTTCTACAGTTAAGCTTAGAAGTTTCCAAGTCAGTTATTGTTACAGTAGCATTTCTTAACTAGCCATCTTGAAAAGTTTTTGTTAGGGTCCTTTAAATTTGAAAGATAATCAAGTTTTATTTCAGTATATATTAAAATTTTAATTGTGAAAAGACTCAGTAAATGTAAACATGTGGTTTGTATAAAAGAGATAGAGAAGCATGTTTTCAGTTAACAAATAATGCTCAGATATTTCAATCAAGCTTTTTAACCTTAAAATAGCATTCAGGCAATTAAAATATTTTAACAATACCTGAATTGTTTTAAAGAAGGAAATTATTTAATCTTGTAAATAATGTTTTTTGGTTGTTATTTCTAAAGAGAGACAAAGATTCTGAAAATTTTATTGTCAGTATCACTAAGTGTACCTGCCCAGCATTATGAAATTCAGCTTCAGCCTTACTAAAAATGGATGTTAAAACTCAAGCTGCAGGCTCCATTAATTTGACTTGTAAACTAACCCCAAATTCACTTTTGGAGTCTTCATACTGTAACTTCTAATATGTTTTTTTGTATCTTCATGAAATGTTTTGTGCTTTCAGTAGGTATTAAAAGTATTTTGCAAACAGAAACTTCTCCATGAATATATGGAGTCAATGTTGACTGTTCCAAGTGCATGATGATTTTCACTTTAAGATTAGAAATATTTCTATTTATCTGGAAAATCTCAAATTTCATTTGAGTAATCTCTAACACATCCTCATTAAATTTCAACCTTTTATTTTGTTTTCCAATAAAATATTATATCTGTTGTTTTCTCTACTGAAACTGTATATGAAGTTGGTCAGTTTGACTGACTTTTGTGGCAACCACAAAAAAAATTCAAAATCTACCTTTTTCACTTTTTTTGAATGACTTCAAATTGTATCATGAACCTACATTTATTTATCCCAAATATTTTTAAACTTGTAATAATATACATCTGTTTGTATGTAAATGTTATTGTTTTATTGTCCTTTAACTTGCATAATTGATATTTTCCCTATAAAATTTGTAAATTAACATTACCCTATTAAATTACATAATGAATTGGCTACTTGCAAGTTATTTTCAAGTGTACCTTGTGAAATTTTTTTTTAATTTTAAATATTCTAACCTTATTTTAGCTAAAAAGTTTCTAATTTTAACATCTTCATTGGCCTGGTATGGCCAGGTGGTTAAAGCATTCAACTCGTAATTCGAGGGTCGCAGGTTTGAATTCCCATCACACCAATCATGCTCACCCTTTCAGCTGTGGGGGCGTATAATGTGATGGTCAATCCCACTATTCGTTGGTAAAAGCGTAGCCCAAGAGTTGGCAGTGGGTGGTGATGACTAGCTGCCTTCCTTCTAGTCTTACACTACTAAATTAGGGAGACAGCTAGTGCAGATAGATCTGGTGTAGCTTTGCATAAAATTAAAAAAACAAAACAAACATCTTAATTTCTTTTATATTAATAAATAAAGAATATACATGAAAAAGAAAAAGTTCTTACCTGTTTTTGCTGTTGATGATATTTAACCCTAACAACATTACTCTAATAACACTACTGCACTGAATTATTTTTTATTTAATTGTGAATAATACACTAAAGAACATAGAATAAAATTATGCAAAAAGCAAATAATGTTCCATAACTGGCATATTTTTCAAGATTTCTAACTATATTACAGGAGCTATTAAAACTTCAACTAAACTTGATCTGTTTCCCATAGGAATAATTTTGGAACAAAGTGAAACAGATAATTCTCTGTGTAGAAAGCAACATAGTATAATACATGATTTGTTAGATTAAAATCTTGACTTTTTGTTATGTGTAAGTAACATAATATTAAAAACTAGAGATAACTATTTACAATTAATGAAAAAGATATATTACATGTGGGCATGGCAAGAGAGTTCTGATTTTCTATTTTATGGCTCTGTAACCAAATAAGATTGAAAGCTGTAAAAGTTATGCTTTTTTCTTAGCCAGTTACAATATAATAATGAGTAATTTACATTAAATTTCATATTTCTGAGAGATGTAAATTAAAGAAGATAGGATACCTAGATAGCAAATGTCACAATTCTCACAGTAGAAGAAATTAAAGATTTTTTTTAAATATTGTGTTATGAAATTAAGAACTTGAAACTTATGTAAAAAGTTGATTATTAATTACATTTTTATGACAAGTTTATTTATGTACCCTGATAAGATAGAGTGAATTTTGAATATAACTAAAATCTTGTGATATGCACATAAAAGATATTTATAGCAAAATTCTTAAATATAAAAAACAAAACTACAATATTCACATACTGTTGTGAAATTAAAACAAAATGTATATTGTTGCAACACATAACAAGCAAGAAGAATGTAATTTTTCTTCTCAGAATAAGGTTGTATGAAAAAATTGTAAACATTAGTAAAATAACTCATCTGCCAATACTTGTGAAAGGTGTAATACTCCTTCCAATTTTTACGATTAATATGAAATAACCATTTTGAAACTATCAAGGTGACAGTTATTAAGATTATTTTATTGGGAATGTTCATCTTTATCCATAAACATATTGTGGTGAAAATAAACCATTTTAGTTGTTTTTATATTTATATTAATATGATAGCTTTGAATCCACAAATCTGTTAATCTGCATCTTTTATTAGTTTGGCTGTATACATAATATGACTTTTATGCTAGAAAATAATTTATTATACAGCATAGTACTGTATTTGGATAGTGTTTTTAGTGTCAGGATTAAAATTTGATTATGTACATACGTTTTTGTAGAATTTGAAGATGTAGAAGAAAATAAATGTGATATAGCAAAAGAGAAGCGGTCTCGAACAAGAAAAAGAACACATTCTCCAATAGTTTATGAACAAAAGGAAGATGAGGGACTTCGTAAGTTATGCTTATAATTATGTAATATTGGTTATACAAGTTTATGCGAGATATATGTACATGTAGATGTCTTTAGGCTTTGAGAGTGAATGATTTTAAAAATGTTTTTGTAAATAACAGAAATTACTATGTACAAGTATTTAAACCATATTGATGACAGTATACTTAATGGTTTTATATATATAAATGTTTTAATTTTAGGAAGAATATCTGCTCAATTTGAATTACATAATTTGTACAATAGAAATAAAAATATAAATGTAGAAATGGCTCATTTGGGTTGAGAAAGTTTTTTACATGGAGGAGCGAACAACGTTTCGACGTTCTTTGGTCATCGCCAGGTTCACAAAGAAAGAAAGAGGTAACTGATCGCAAGTTGACCACATGTTTGAAAGGGGTTATGTAACTGAGTGTTGGAATGTAGAGGGCATGCTTATATATTTGAATATATAATTTTATATTATTTATTGTATCCTTTTTTAAAATAGGTATAAAGGTGTTCCTTTGTATTGGTTTATTTTGGGCTTGAGTTGTATAAGTAAGGCTTTTTTAATTTTGCATTTATTTATGTTTGTTTGTTTATTTAGTATTTGAGTGTTTTCTATGGTTATCTTGTGTTTATTTGACTTGCAGTGTTCGAAAACGTGTGAAGGTGACTTTTTACGTTCTTTGAATCTGGTTTCCATTTTTCTACTTGTTTCTCCAATTTAAAAGTCGTGGCAGTTATCACATTATATTTTATAAATAATGTTGATGTGGTGTTTGTCAGTGTTTTACTTTTATATTTACTTTTGTTGGTTGATTTTGCTTTTTGTCTAGGTGTGTGCGTATATTTTCTATGGTTTGTTGAGGAAACGTATTGATGTTGATGAAGTGTTGTTTTATTTTGTCTAATTCATCGTTAATTTTATCTGGTTTTATGGCTTTGTTTATTTGGTTTCTTAGTATGTTGAGTTTTTGTTTTGTTTCATGTGCTGAGTCCCAAGGAATGTATATTCCAGTATGGGTGATTTTTTGGTGGATTTCTGTTTTGAATTGTGTGTCAGTTCTTGTAATTTTGAGGTTAAGAAATGATATTTGATTGCTTTCTTTCTGTTCACATGTGAAGTTAATGTTGGGATGTATAGAGTTAATGTGATTGAAAAAATTAAGTATGTGTTCTGTAGATTTGAATCCCGCAATCGTGTCATCTACATATCTGTACCAGTATAGTGGTGGATGTAATGCTGTGTTAATTGCTTGTGTTTCAACTTGTGTCATAAAAATATTGGCTAGAACTGGTGATACTGGGTTGCCCATGCTTAGGCCATTTGTTTGTATATAGTTTTGGTTGTTGAACATGAAGTTTGTCTTTATCGTGGTGAATTCTATGAGGGTTGCTAACTGGTTGCTGGGAATTTCTGTAGTTGGGTTAGGGTCTCGGATATAGAGTTCTAAGGCTATCTTGCAGGCTTCAGTGGTTGGGACTTCTGTAAAGAAGGATATGACATCGAAACTGGCCATGAAGGCTTTATATTTAAGTTGATTAAGATTAGACTTGAAATTAAAAGTCTTTGAATGAGCTGGATGATATTACATATTTGGAGAATACCCATGCTATGTATTTACCAAGATTGTAATTAAACGATTCATATGTGGACATTATTGGTCGTAATGGACAATCTGGTTTATGAGGTTTGGGGATGCTGTGTATTTGTGGTGTGCGTGAGTCAGTTTTGTGTAGGAAGGAATAAAGTGTTTGTGAAATTGTGTTGGCTTTTTTAATTTGTAGTAGTAATTTGTTCAGTTGTGTCTCGTGTGTCTTTGTTGGATTTGTGTGTATTGGTTTAAATTTGTTCGTGTCTGATAGGATGTTCTTCATTTTTTGGATGTATTCACTTGTGCTCATTATGACTATAGCGTTTTCTTTATCTGCTTTTAGAATTTTTATGTTTTTGACTTGTTTTAGGTTTTTAATGTAATTAATGTCTCTTTTTGTAAGGTTACTTTTTAGCTTTCTGTTTTGTGAAAGTATGTTGATGGTTTTGTGAGAAAATTCTTTGAAAAAATTGTTTAAGATGTTGTTTTTAAGTGTTTCTGGAAAATATTAATTTTTAATTTTTCCTGGGAAGTTTGGCTGTTGATGTCAATAAAGTTGTTTTCTTTCTGTTGGTTGTTTTCTTGTTTTTGTTTTCTGTGGAAAGTATTACAAGTCTCCTGGTTAGATCTTCTAAACATTTTTGATTTCTAAGGTTGCAATGTACTTAGGTGCTATTGTGAAGTTGAGCACTTTGTTAAGTAGATGTATCTCGTCTATGTTTAATTGTCGGTCAGATCTGTTAAATTATGAGGTTAGTCAACGGTTTGTTGTGGTGTCTTTTCTGTTGTTTGTATCTTAGTTTTTCTAGTTTTTGTTGTGGCAGATCTTTTTGTGTCTGTCATTCCTAGTGTTGATTTGGTTTATGTTTCGTTGTATAAGTCCCTAAATCTCTGGTTTGATGCAGCATGCCTGTTGATGGTCTAGGTTCATTTTGTTTTTGTAAGTCATGTAGTTCTTTGTATTTTGTGTTTAACATGGCTTTAAGTAGTTTTTTTCTGTAAATTTTGGGTAATGTTTGTGTATGTATTAAAATTTTTTGATAGTTTTACCTTTACAAAATTAGGGGCTAGTTGTTCCTTTCTACATTGTTGAATGAAATAGATGTGATTTCTTCTGTTGATAATGCTTTGGTTTAAATTTCTTAGTTTCTTAACGATCATATGAACATGTTCTGTTAATAGTGGTGTAAGGTATTGTAGTTCAGAAATAATGGTAACAGATAAGTACAAATACACAAAGAAAACGCAAGGACTTACACTTCTCGTTCAATCGCCTGTTTATCTTCTCCCCTGCATACTTTCATTTATTCAAGCCACTTCATGTCAGCCCTTCATTCTGGCTGGTCCAGCTATGGTTTACACTTTTGAATATTCTTCAGTCATCTCCTTCCACTTTCTCTTCTCTGGTAATATCATTTGTTCTGTCATCTTCTGGACTGAAACCTCAGTGTTGAACTTCATGCCCTTCCACATTAAACCTGTGTTCCTTGTATGTCCTACCCTTAACCCTTTCACTACATGTCTGGATTCCACCCAACCCAACTGAAGTAACCACAAAGCAGTTACTTTTTTTAAAAAAAATATATTTGTATTTTCACAAAAATTTGCATGTTTACCAGTAAACATCACATAGTTTTTAAACACAAAATATCAATTATTAGAATAACTTTAAACAATATCTTAATTATTTGTTCCTGTATTTTTATTTTCAAATGATTACTGTCCAACATGTAAAGCATTTTTAATATTAACATTAAAAATATTTCTATACATTAGAAAATTGTCAAATTTCACACAAAAAATCTCTGTAACCTACAGATGATTATCAAACTTTTTAAAAAAAGATTTTTCTATATTATCTGTTATTTTCAGTATTGTATTTCTGTATTAGTTTGGTTGATTTGAGTGATCTTGTTACCACCATAACAAATTGAGGAAATAGACATAAATTATACATTTTGTTTTTGTTCTGGAGTGAGTAACAAGTACAATATGAAACCACAAGTAGTTGGTCTAAGTAGCTTAAATCTCATAACATTATGCACTTGTATCTATTAATTATTTTTATTTTATTGACCCTTTACATGCCTGGCTAATATTATAGAAGTTGCAATGATACTTATCACATACATTCAAATTACTGCATCTATTAGTATAAAACTGGCTTTAACAAAGTGACCTGTCTTTATGTTCTAGTGGACCAATTTTTGTAAAATAATCACATTTCACTTATTATACATTATTTATGCATGCATGTGTGTGTGTTATTATTACTATTTACAAATAAGGTATTAAATTTCATTTATTTTTCTTAAAACTTTGAATAGTAAATAAGGAAATATAGAAAATGATCTCTTTATGTACTTTGTACTCATTTACCACTTGTTATAATTTACTAAGCTTTTTCAGCTTTTGAATGTGGAGGATTTAAACAGTAAATAATTTGTGTAGGTTTTATATATGCATTTTGAAATATCAAAAATTGATAAATGACTATATTGCAGGACAGGAAGTTATTCGCAGCAGTAATTGCCCCCATGTTTTTAAAATGACCATTGTGCTCTTGGAAAATCACTAAAAATTCACAGGAAGGTGGTGTGTTCTCATATCTAAATTTGTATCACATACTACAGTGAAGGGAAAACCATTAAGGGTAACTAACACTGGACTTACAACCTACAAATACTACCTTGCTATAAATATCACATTAAATTAATGTAGTGGAGGAAGTGAAGTTTTCACTATGATAGGCACTAAAACATTTGTGCAGTTTGGTGATTCATAGAGTAATGCAGACTCTTAGTAGTAGCAAGCAATTCAAATTGACACTCAAAGAACACCTCCTGCAGAGCTTTAACAGCAGAATATGATGATCAAAGTCTGCATGTACATATGTTACTCAGAGCAAAGTGTACAACTGCAAATACTCCTTGCATTAAACATGCTTGAAAAGGAATGAGTTAAGAGGGAAAATGCTGTGAAACTTTTCTGTTGTGGCCAAGTGCTAGAAATTGGATTTTTTTTTTTTTTTTTTTGCACTGGTAAACATGTAGATTACATTTGATTTTTAGCTGTAGGATATAGTGGCTCATAGAATGGCTCTGAGGTTTTTTCATATGCATGCTTTTAATTTGAGCTTTGTCATCTGTTGAACAATTTGAGATTTAATTATAATGTAGAGCTCAGAAGATCAAATAAATTTCAATTTTGAGAGTAAGCTGGTAGATATCCTGATAACTAATATAATGGAATTGGATACATACATTCCTCCATGCTTGGTATTAATTGCTGGCACACAAAAATATAGTTAATAAAATAAGAAAAATTATTGTAGTCAATTTATTCTAATTCTGCCAACAAGAATTTTAAGTGCTACAGATATTGAGAATTCCCTCTTGTTTAGAAAATGAAAGAAAATAGGAAATATCAATAATTCGACTCAAATTTTATGTGCAAACCCACCAAAGGCTTAGGCCTACTACATTAACTAGCTAGGGTTAACATTATTGAATTAGAAGCAGTGAATTGTGCAATGTGTGATGACTTGTGATTTATAGGTTATGACCATGTACTATGCAATAGTGTAGACCTAGTTTACTGTCTATTAGCACTAGCCCACATTAGACATTATGTGAAAATGTGCTTGTAGTAGTATTGTGTAATAATAGAATGTTGTCCTTATTTCATGGTAATGTGCCTTTTTATCCATCTCACTGCCTGTCATGATTTTCAAAGGGCTGATGTTTGAAGACCATTTACCTGACTTTTGCCACTCTTGGTGAAACAGAGATGTTGGAGTTGAATTTACTTGATAGAAACTAGCTCTTTAAACTTCTTTTCCAGGAATTATGTCTGATTATTCTCAAATTTAGACAAGGTAACAAATAGATAGAGGTGCATAAAAGTTGTATACAATTATTAGGTCATTTTGGGGTCAGGAGGGTTCAAAAGTTAGAAATCTTAGAAAACTTGTTTTTATTTGCTAGTCTGATCTTCATAAAAGGTGGATAAATTGGTAAGTGGATAGAGATGCCTGAAAGTTGTTCATGATTTTTAAGGTCACCAGAGGTCAAATCCTGGAGACATTTGAAATACTTCTCATCCAGGAATTAGGTTTGATCTTTTTTTAAAGTTAGACAAATTAACAGGTGCCAGATATGCCTAAAAGCTGTATATGATTTTAAGGTCAGTCATAATTTGGGGTGAGGTTGGGCAAAACTAGGAATCTCATTAAAGTCACAGGCATTGTATATTAGTATGATACCTTGTCTTTAGTCTTAACTCTCTTCACACAGGTTTGGTCATTTTGACTGACCACATGACTTTTTGTACTTGTATAAAAATCTATAGATTTGATACTACTAACTTCTGATATAGTGTGTGTGTCTTCGTGAAATATGGCAATCTTGCAATGAATATTGTAAGCCTTTTACAAACAAAAAAATCATATTATTAGCAAAGTATATTCAGTAAATAAATAAAATCACCCTCCTTTTCATTTTAGAATGACTTCAAATGTAGCGGGAAACAACATTTGTTTATTTTAAGTAACTTTAAATTTGTAACAGCATATCTCAACTTGTAATTAAATTTTATTATTTGATTGCCCTTTTAACTATGTCTAACTACTACTTTATAACACAACATATAGAATACGCCCTTTGATAGATGAAAACATTGATTTGATTTTCTGTTGTTATGTGTAATATATTGGGTTGAGGAATAATTCGTGAGCGTTTTTTCAAGTTACAAAAATATATTCATAAATGAAATGCTTTCGCAAAGTATTTCATGTCATTTGGTAGATAATTTTTTGCTCTAATAGATGATGTGTTTGATTTTCATATGTCTTTAATATTTGCTTTCATTTTCAGCTCATTAAATGGAATGTCAAGTGGACAAAATCGAGCATTTTCGACACCATCTGCTTTTCGCATTTAATATCTTGCAATTTCGTTTAAAACAATGCATACTATATACCTAGGTATTACATGAAATAAAGTATCATAATAAATGTTTTGGGTGTAATGTGTTCATGCATTGAAGTATTGTATAGTCTTGCATGTAATGCTTGAATGAAATTATTTAACGCTCACGAATTATTCCTCAACCTAATATATAGTTAAACATAAGAGAGAACAAATCCTGAAAAAGAGGAAAAAATGGGTGGGTGTGGCAGGACAGGTCTGATTTTCTATTTAATAGCTCTTTAACCAAACAGAATTGAAGACTATAAAGATTATGGTTTGCCTGAACAAAGATGATTTTTAGTGAGTAATTTGCATTTAATTTCAGTGTTTTTTGGAGGGAGGGGAGGATGGAGATGAGAAGAAATCTAGAGAAAATATCACATAAGTCACACTAGGAAAAATTCAGAATTTTTTTAAATATTGCTATACTAATTAGTATAACATAATGAAAAGTAGTTTGATAAACTTTTGAATTTAAGAGACCAAAATATTGTGTCATGTGCAGTAAAATATATCCAGAGCAAGAGAGTTAAAGCTGATTTTCTGTTAATTCATGAATCTCATTGGTTAAAGTTAATACTTACATACCTGATAAACATAATCTGAAAAAAAGGGTCAGCTTTCAAAACCCCCATATTTATAAACTAATTGTAAAACTTATTTCTCTTATGTTAAAATTAATGTGTATTGTGGCCATGGCTCACAGTAGAAAATTTTGTTTTCCTTGATATTCTTGAAAATGAGAGAAAATTCAAGGACAAATACCTTGCCCTAAAAAAATTATGAATTACCTGGCCTAATATCAGTGCAACAGAAATCCACTATAATTTATCAGGCTTAGTACCCAAGATGAATTTTAATAAAAAAAAAAAATGCATTATTTTGAGTTCTATTAATGTCCTATCTTTTCACTTTAACTGCACAATGATGAGGAAGTATATCCTTGATAAACACTTTGCAGAGAGTGAGTAAACCATGTGAAGGACATTCTGAGCTTTTGGTTGGTTATACACATATCAAAGAGCAAAGTAGGTGTATGTATTTCCAAAAAATGGAAGAAGTGAGTGGTGCCATGTTAGTTGATTTGCTAAATATAATAATATCACAGAAAATAGAAAAGATAGGAGGTTCTTATTTTATATTCTAGCATGTCACTATCATCAATTTAAGTTTTTAATTTGTAAGAAACTATAGACTTTGTACTTGGACATCACAAACATCTGATATGAACCAAAGCTGCGTTCAACGTGCCACGTGAAACCCAAAAAAAATTTTTTAAAACATGTACATTTAAATTAAGAAATTTAGTAGTGTATAATGCTAAAATTTGAGTTGTGCAATTTGATACAAAAGTCATTGATGTACATTCATAAAATTTAAGTTCAATAAAATTTTGAATGCAAGTCTACATACATGATAACGTGCCATTTGACCCCTAACCATAGAAAGACCTACTAAGTAGGGTTAAGACCTATTTTTTATTCCAGTTTGCATTTAGACATCAAAAGATGGTCATGTATGATATTCATGTTTCCAAAATTATTTATCTTCATTCTTATATACTCCTTTATCTTAACCAAGCTTTTTCTTTAAAAACAGCTGCAGCATGGGAGAGAAAAGCAATGTGGGATTGTAGCTGTTATGTTAGGGAAGGTAAAATATTGTATTAGAAATACATTTTCAGTGTTTGAAAATGTTAACTTTGCTACTATTGATTAAAGTAAGGCCAGTGTTCTTCTGATACTTGTATTAGCTTAAGAAATAGCATTTTTTTTAATATAAAAGTATTTTTTCACAAGCTAATATAGTTGGTAAGTATGAAATTCAAAAGAACAAAATATAATTTTGAAACTTCTACAGACATTTTGGTAGCATGTGTGTTGTTATACTGTTGAAAATTGTAAAATACAAAATATACATACAGAGTTTCAAAACATTCTTTATATTTGGGATTACATTTAACAGTTTTCCAGTCTTTAAAACATTAAGAAGTCTACTTGAGATTCAGGGAAACAATACATAGACACTGAAATTTGTCATTAATTTTTTTGAAGGGGGTAATTTTGTCTTTAATCAGGAAAAAATTGGGTATCTGTTTTTTTGGTTTGAAGGTTACTTTTAAGTTGACTTGGAAATATGTTGGTTGCAGAATTGTGAAATCTGTTGTGGCATTCACTATTCACATAATCAGCTGTCATTTGTTTACTTATATAGGACAGGTTTACAAATAACTTTGTGACCATGTTAGCTGCTATGACTCTTGTGCTTTAATAATAATTGGCTTAGACTAATGATGTTATATGCACAGTAATATGATATTTTTGGACTATGTTGTAGTAGTACTTATCAATCCAATATTTGTAATAAGAAACAAAATTAATGTGTTAAATTTTAAATTACAACATTGGTTATTAATTATTGAGAAATTCAGAACAGAAAGTAGAGCTGTAACAAATTTGATCATGAAATAAATCACATTTGATGAATTACTTTGATTTTTTAAATGATATAAAGTAACAAAGTCTATCATACTGATCGGAGTTTAGTGCATTTCTGATTTCAACTTTCAGTTGTAAACATATCTTAATTTAGCCAGTTAAAGTTTTGCTGTCAACATTTGGCAGATGGAATCTTGATGAACAAATTGAATTTTCTTTTTCAATGGAAGAGACATTATAACAAAATATTGGGGGCATCCTTTTAGCTAAATACAGTAAATAGATCCAAAAAGAAGTAAGAGGTGGAAAAGCATGTATGTATGTATTACACTGATTTTATAATGAAGTATAGTCACTTGGGTTTTTATGGAAACTCAAGTATCTATACATAGCAGAGAAAAATGGTTGTTCCTGAAATAGTTGTTAGACATATTTGGTGATTTAATTAGGCTTATTTTACATTAAAATTCTCATTGACTTTGTATGCATTTTTAAGTTATTGGCTAAGGTCTGACTTGATGATATGAGAAAGTAGCAATAGGTTTTGCAGTGCTGAGTGATGGAAGTCAAGCAAGAAAAACTGGATTTGAAAAACAACAACTGATTATCATTATATTAATCAAGCGAGGTGTACTAATTTATTTCTGTGTTGCCTTGTAGGACACTGGTAACTTTGGTGCAGATGCATGTGGTTTCAAATATAGCATTGATGGTATATTCAAAATTGATTAAAAGGTTTCATTTCCAATAGAGGCATGCACCTTATTGTCAGTTCCACGTGCAGGTGATTGAACATATATTAATACTGAATTATGCAATAGATTGTTAACAAAACTGAAAAATTGCAACCACCTTTGGCTTCTAGGCACTCATTACATTTGCCATAGAGTTGAAGTAACATCAAAAGTCAGTGTATCTGAATCATTTCTTAATGTGACAAATATATATAATGTGACAAACTTCATGACAAATACATATTACTTATTCAAACAATCTGTAAAATTCAAAAAGCTCTTTGAGACAACTGCCAGTGCATTTGGTGTGCAGCATTTTAATATGTTCAAAGTGCATAGTATACAGTGTGTTGCATGCAAGATATGGTTTAAATCATTTATTTACTAATTGGGTAGTTCTTGAGTGATAGAGAATTCTCTTGTCAGTTCCAAGAAGAGAGTAGTATTGGCTAAAGTTCATGGGCTCTTAAAAAAGGTAAAATATTTTACTTTTCTTTCAAAATGCTACTTGTAACAAAGCTGTGCTGTATGCTTGTTCTTTGCTGTCCATGCAGTTTGAAAAAGAAAACATTTCATTCTATCAGATTCTGTCCATAGTAAGAAAAGCAAAGAATGCTTTACAGGATCTCAAAGAAAAAACTTCTGGTACACACTGTGAAAGTCTTTTGAAAAAGTTCAAACTTGAACTGGAAATGAAATTAGGAAAAGCAAATGGGGAATAAACTATTTTCAGTGTCAGTTAAAGTCTAATGAACAATGTAGCTATACTGAAGTAGCTGTAAACAAACTGTAAACAGTCATTCTGAGTGTACAGGTTTGTCTTGTCAAGATTCTCCTTATTTGAGAGTGAACTTTATCAAAATATATTTTGTGTAGATCTAACAAACTGGAATAATACTACCAGTGAAATTAAGTGTTTAAATTTACTTGCAGAGCATTTTTATGACACACTAAAAAGTACAGTTTTGTTAAAACTAAGATAAGTTCAGAATGGAATGAATTAAAGAGAAAGTCAAAACAGAAGATCTCTGAGAGTGTGTTTGTATACAGAAGGAAGGGATTTTAGAATATTTGTATGCCGATGAAAATGGTGCTCTCCTTTAAGACCTGGAAATAGTGTTGTTGAGGCAATGTTTGGTCACTTTATCCACATGATCAGTGACCAGAGTATTAGTTTAAAACATGCAGCAATGAAGAGTCTTCTGTTGGTTCAAATAAATTATTTTTTATGGATATATGAGGACAGGAACAAATATAACAAGTAGACTTAGAAAAGTTTATTGAAAAAGGGGAGAAAAGTAAATCCAATAGAAATCATTCTAACATGTTTGTTGATGATGAAGATTGAAGTGATTGTATGAATCATCCTGAGGATGATTCTGATTCTAGCAGAATAAGTGATGAAGCTAAAACAGATGTGATTCTTTTACTGGAGCTGTTTCGACAGAAATCATTTGACCTTGACACTGCTGATGGAGATGATTCATCTGTACATGATGTGTCAGAGAATAATGATTAAATATGTTCCATTAGCTAACAGTTAAACAAAAACATAAAAGATCATGGTAGATACAAATAGCTATGAATAGTAGATTTACTTTTGATTAACTTTTTTTTTTTAATTAGATGTTTGTGTTATATGCAACTTTGTACTTTTTTGACCAAATAGTGAAACTTGGATTTTATTTCCCAGTAAAAAAATTAAATACCATTTTACTCTTGTTTGTAAGTTACAAAAACAGTAATTATTGTATGATTTTAGTCAATATTTTATGTGTCAGATTTTAAGGGTATTTTTACATTATATTTTCAGTTTTACTGGATATAAAAAATGTTACATATTTTTATCTTTGCTTATTCATCAAATTAATGTACTAGGCTTTACATTTGTCTATTACTCATTCTTTGCCCTTGAAATATAACCACAGGCTCACTTGATTAAAAAACTCAAACTGTATTTCAGTCAATATAAGTTAACTTATATTGTCCAATTTTGTAAACAAAATTAGCCTATAAACAGTTTCTATGTGCTGTTCAGCAGGTAATGTTTACAACCATTGTGCATTTTTCAAATGTCAGTTTTTGAAAACAACTGAATAAGATAGTTTAAAATAGGAATGTAAATAAAAAAAATGTTGAAAGTCACAAGATCTGTGAGGAGAAGAATAAATGAGGATGTAATGAGTCTGGTGAAGAGATGTACTGTTAAATTGAAAAGTTTACTTTTAACAATGATGTTTTATTTAAAAGTTATTCAGCCTGACATGGCCAGGTTGATAAGGCACTTGATTCGTAATCCAAGGGTTTGAATCCCCATCACACCAAATGTGTTTGCCCTTTTCATTTGTGGGGGCATTATAATGTGACAGTCAATCGCACTATTCATTGGTAAAAGAGTAGCCCAGTGGGTGGCGATGACTAGCTGCTTTCCCTTTAGTTTTACACTGCTAAATTAGGGACAGCTTGTGAAGATAGCCCTCGTGCAGCTTTGTGCAAAATTCATAATAAACCAAAATCAGAACTTATTCATCGTTTTGAGTGCATTTCATTTGCTTTGTTCATTAAATTACCTATATGCTGTTGGAAATATTGTGTTAATATGTTGATAAACAACAAAACACCATATTATTGAAGGCTCAAGAATTTCTTTCCACTAATAATTTTGGGCTGAAGAAAATGAGTTTCATATAATTTAAATTTACTGTCTGTTTGCCAGAATGAAGAAGTGAGTTTTAACTTTAACATAAAGCTCTGTCATATTAAAAGTTAAACAAATCCACATTGTGGACATATAGTCACAATACAGTTTTTAAGTTATGACTGATTTGAATAGAATATTATTGATAATTAACTTTACACTAGAAATTCTAAAACAAATATTTGAAATGTTTTTAACATTCATGAAAATATTCTAGAAAAATATGAGAAATTATTTTTTTGTTTTGCTTAGTATGGAAACCCTCTACATAAATATAGTTTGAGGCTATGCTAAAATAGGCTTTGTGGTAGTTAAGTATCAAGATATATCTATTTGTTTATGTATACATATCAACTTGATTATCTCATTAAAAATGGTTGTATTTTTTCAGGAAGTCCTAAACGTGGAAGAGTGTCATCCTCTGTAAATAAGAAAGGTATGATTATTATGAGTTGTTAGAAGTTAGAAGTAGCACTAAACTAGATAGGAGAGAATATAAGATGACATGAAATTGTAGATTGTAATCTTTGTTATTGGTGCACTGTTGTTATTCATACCCAATAAAAGTCAGAAAATATATTGCAAATTTTTATGCTTGATCTTTTTTTTGCATTCTCTAAATATAGCACTTTAGTTTTCATTTGGTTACAGTGTTCAAACTCTGTTGTTCCTTCTCTTACTTCTTGTACCTTAGATTATAGTCATTTGGTGAAGTACTTCTTCCGTGATGCGAGATTCTTCCTGATTAAAAGTAATAATATTGAAAATGTTGTGTTGTCTAAAGCCAAGGTAAGGAATGTATTTACTAGTTTTCCATCTGAAATTATTTAGTATAAGCGCTTTACAGTTTGTGTACATAATTCTACAAATTGCTGTTTTAATTGCTATAATATTTAGTAGGGTGTGATTGGATTCTTAAATGGTTGTTCAGTATTAAATACTCATTGGTGATTTTAGATCCAAGTGAAACTGAGTTAATCAAATAAACACTCAAAATCTAATTACACTAATTTTTTTGTTATTAATGATATTTTAAACAACCAAACTTGATTGTTATAAACTTTACTGAAATATAAAAATTCAAAACATTTTAAGTTAGATAATGAAAAAAATTTCTGTGTAATGTATTTCACAATTAACTTGTACATTAACTTCAGCTGTATATTCACCATAGCTTATATTGTGGGCTTATTAGTACAAGTGAAATTTCTGTCGGTATATAAATATCTGTCAAAATGGCCTTATGCTGTCATTTTCAACAAAAAAATGCTGCAATTAAGGGGTTAACATGTAAATCATCTTTCACACAGACAAAGTGAACTCTAATTCCATAAATTCACATATAAATTTTGAGGAAAAACTTAATTAAAAAATCTGATATCTTGTGTACATAATACCTGTAATGTTACTGAAAGCTTGCCAATTTCTGATAGAGTGCTCTCCATCTTCTCACAAGATTAGATTTTCTCATTTTGTGCTGCCCTGTATTGGTGAACTTTTTTGAGTGCATGCCACAAACCTTCAACCTTCCCTCTGTTGGAATTTAAAGTTCCAACACATCTGTCATGTAAACTACTGTGCATCACCTCTTCACCAATAGAACACTACTATCACATGATACATGTGATTCCTTCTATGTACCACCAAGAAACTGTTGCTTCTTGTCTGGTAGTGCTTGAGTGGTGACATCTTTCTTTAGAACAATTATTACCCTAGAAAAGGTTTAACTTTCTTTAATTTTATTTCAGTTTCCTTTGAGAGTATTTGACTTATCTGTGTCTGCCATATATGTTTTGCTGGTTCTATATCTCACGTGAATTCCAAAGTTGCTGTTACCACTTCAGGTGCATGTTATTTGTCTGATCCTGCACTTTCAGCCATAGGCAGGGTGACCCATCTTGGAATTTTGCAGTCTTTGCAGAGAGAGATGAAGCACTGTTTGTAATGCATGTTTTTGCCTGTTCCTGCTCTTATTCTACTAATTTAATCTGCTACCCCAAGGAATTCTCTGTGCCTTCTCACACCTTTTTGAGGATTCTGTTCTGCCCTTATTGGTTTTCTCAGAGCTATGTTGTTTTATTTCTTGGTATTGTTTCTTTGTGTCTCCATTACTTTTTAGTCAGGTATACTCTGCTTTTATCATCCAGTTTATTGGTAGTATTGATATGCTTGTCCTTCTTGGGTGGGCTCCCATATTCAACACCACCAGTTGAGGATTCAATTCACCTATCTGGGGAAGATTTGTTTCAAAAATTTTCTCTTCATCCTACATATACCCCAATTTCCAGTATTGGCCATCATCTTCCTATTTGAGGTTTTTCTTGAGAATCCTGTGACACAGACATTTCCCCTCATCACTGCCACTGTAAACCACCTTTGTTTTCTTTATCTATGGCCCTACACAGATAATTCACTTCTCTTTAGGTCATGATGGGCCATGATGCTATATTCTCTTAGATTCATCACCTGTTCTCTATATACAAATCATTTTTATGGTCCCAGTTTTTGACATTTCAAGTTTGGCATGATTATTATATCTTTCTTGTCATGAGTGGCTTATTTTCAATAGGGCTATGCCTTTCGTAGCAAGAGACCTACTGTCCTCTGGGTGTGTTTCTGTGTCCCATATCCTAGTCTTATCCTTTCTGGCCCTGTCTGTCAGTTTCCTGCAGTACCACTGTTTGCCATTTCTTGCAGCAATACGTGGTTTTCCTTCTTTACTCCAAGGGTTCCCTAATCATGCTACTGCTTATCTGAGGCAGTCATTGTAGGTCAAAATTACCATGGCTATAAATGTTCTTTATCCTATATCTGGGTTTTGCTTTCCTTCCAACAGCTTCAGTGGCTCTGCCTATAATAAGTTTCTCATTTCTGCTCTCCTGATCCAGATGGACTCCTTTGTCCTGTCTGTGCCCTCCATTGTTATATTACTTGCTCAGCTTCTTGCCAGGGTCTTCATTCCAACCTCTTTCTCCCTTTGCAACCTTTCTCTTCTTGTGATGTTTTCCTGGTTAGCCTAACCATTTGAGTTTGATGTTTAATGCAGCTGGTTTATTTTTCCTTGTCTCCTTCCTAACATGATCTAAATCATATTTCCTGACCTCCAATACAATACCTCACCTTCTCTCTTGCGTGTCTCATCCTCTTTCGTTGTTGGAGGAAATTCTAGGGCATGTAAAGAACATTTATCTCCCATTACCTACACTACATTACAGTTTCTACTTCCTTGGGGTATTGCTTACCACCTGTAACTATTCTCCCAACTTCAGCATGTCTGTGACACAAATTAAGTCTTTACTGAGGCTTTCTTTTCTTTCAGAAGCTCCTGTTTCAGCTACAATTTGAATCCCATTCTGTGGCAGTTGATGCATGACCAGGTATTCTCATCTTTACATAATTTTGTATGCTTATCCTTGAGATGGGGTGTTTCATAAGATTACTTGTACATAAATACTTATGATACTTATGTCATAATATGCCTGTCCTGGACCTCATTATCAACTGACAGCATGGGTAAAGTAGGAGGAAATTGCTGCCTATTCCTGTCATGCCTCAACTGAATAAATCAGTATGCTCTGCTTACAAAGAGTAGAGTTTTGTTATCACCCATTGCACTGTCTCAGGTGTTGCAACCCCTTTGCTTATAGCACTTTTTTTCCCTTTCTTCCAGTGGAGTATGGGAGTCCTTACCTCTTATCAGTTCAAAGCCACTGGGGTGGTTGACCATGAAAGCAACCTGCTGGATGAGTTCCACAAAGATGACTATAACCATTCAGTTTAGAGGAGGATGGTTTCTGTTCTGCCAGAATGAAGGAAGTTACAATCTTCCAGACAAGTGATTTTTTTTTTTTTTTTACCAGAGTTGAGATGCCCAAATGCAGTTGGTACCCAGTGAATGAGGTTTTGGAAATTGAGTGAACTGTTCACATAAGTCCTTACACAGATTTTGGGTTGTCCTTCTTCTCCTTTCAATTCCTCTTCTGTATCGTGGGTTGCAGAAAGTCTTTGTGGCATGTTTCTACTTTTGTCCTGGATTTTCCTGTATTATGAGGTTGATGACTATCCAGATCATTTTGAGCATGTTCAGGGTTGTGAGGGCTGAGAACATTCAATGAACTTCCTTTGGATTTCAGTTGATACATTCTCGGGTCCCTGGCATTAGGCCACCTTTTGTGTTCCTGGAGTTTTCTAATAGGTTTTTCTTTTCTGGATTCTAGGGCTTGAGTTGAAGATGGTATAAGTCCTTATCCTACCCTCACAAGGATGTTGATGCACACAGTGAGTGAGATTTTGGATGTTGTTGAATTTCTGGGTGCAGGCCATTACACCCTAGCCACTCTACACCTTGAAACACATCTTTTCTTACCCACCTTATATTTTCCCACACAGGTGTTCTCTCTTGTTGTTCCACCATGTCTGATTCTCCTGACTTTATCACTTTTCTTGATGAAGAGATAATTAGCTTAAGATATGGTGCAGTGCCCCTCCTTAGATCGTTTGAGCTATTTCTCTCAATTCAAAGGTGTCCTTTGAATGCTTACAGAGAATATTCCTGTGCTTCTTTCTCACTGGTCCCTCCTCCAATTCAATGTGTGATTCAAACTGATCTTGTGAGCAGAGGAAGAATATCATATTGGAAGTTATAATTTTCCTAAATGAAAATGTATTTTTAATAGACACTTCCCTCCACTCACACTTCCCACCCTTCCTCACTGCTATCTTCTGGTGCTTGCATCTTTTGCCAGACTTCGAAGCAATAGTATGATGATGGCACATATATGCATCATATGATAGTAATGTTCTTCTGTTAATGGAGAGATGACGCATAGTGATTTACATGAGAGATGTGTTGAAACTTTGGATTCCAACAGAGGGAGAGTTGAAAACTTGTGCATGCATTCAAAAAAACTTTTGCAGATAAAGGGCAGCACAAAACTAGAAAAGCTGAGTGAGGGAAGTACCTATCAGGAATACATTTCCATTTAGGAAAATAATAACTTTCATGAAGATAAACCTACTACATTAAAATATATAGTATGTGTACATTCATATTACATGGTGATTGCAATGTTTGATCCAAGTGATTTAGCCTGTATAGCAAGAGAGTTGATCAAGAGTAAATTTTTAATTAACTACTTGAAATAAAGATAATATGAACATACAGTTTTGGTATTTAAGCAAATAGTTATCCATCATCACAAGTAGTATTACCAGTTCTTTGAATTCTCAGATCAGTTGAAGGTAGGATAATGTAACTGAAATTAATTAAACAGAACATTAATATAATCAACATAATTCTTTGTCAATATTTGCTTATGAAGGAAGTAGTGTAAATGTCAGTGCTTGTTTGAATAACATTGTTAGAATTATTGAACAATATTTGTGTGTGCTACAGATAAAAAATGAATTTAATGTTTATTTCAGGGTGTTTGGTCTACTCCCCCACAGAATGAATCTAAACTGAACCAAGCCTTCAAGGTTTGAATGCTTCATAAGTGCTTTAGTAATTTTGAACATATGGTCCTTAAATTATTTCCTTGTATATTAACAGCTTTCTTGTGCATTAAAAAAGCAAAATAGAGGGTAGCAGTTCAATGTGGAAGGTTATTTGTAGGCATTTGGTTTTGTTAAAAGTCTAGTATCTAAATGTTATTGGAAAGCTCACTTTAGAAAAAAAATATTTTCATTGTATTCTAGGAATCAAAAAATGTTTTGTTAATCTTTTCTGTGAAAGGAAGTGGAAAATTTCAAGGTAAGAATTTTTTCTTTTGAATTCATTAACTTCTCTGTTGTGTTCCTTAGGGTTGTTGGTTCTTTGTTTAACAAATTCACAATTGAAAGGGAAATTAAAGCTTTATAGTACAAGTACTATATAGTTTTTTTTGTTTTTTAATGCTATTATGTTTTTAGGATTAAGCTGGTAAAGTATTTGAGTAATGGACTTATCTTGATTTCATGAAGACATGTTTTGACATACAAGTAAATTTCTGTACTCATGCATTCACATTTAAGTAGAACTTATTTTTAGTGAAATACCTTTTGGTTTACAACTATTCTTGAAAATTTAGAATCTACTATGGTGATGATTGCGTACTAATAAAAGAAAAAACTGCTAACTAATACTTTTAATCAACAGGGTTTGCCCGACTGGCTGGTACTTCAAGACATGATGGTCCTTCTATTCAGTGGGTTCTTCCTCCTGGGCTTAGTGCCAGAGCTCTTGGGGGAGTATTTCAGGTAGACTGGATATGTAGGTGAGATATTTTACTCAGATGTTTTGTATATAATCTTATTTTTATCACGTTTTATATTCTTTTAGTTAAATTATTTTTATATATTTTTGTAACTTTTGTCTTTTGACAGCAGAGTAACCCAATCTTATAAACTTTATGTATGTGATTAGTCTTGTTTAAAATTATGATACTGTTTCTTTATGTGGTGTGCTAGTTACAGAATTTGTTTTCTCTCAAAATTTTATCAGATAAAATCATTTTGGTAAATGATTTAGGGATTTCCTTCAATTCCTACAAAGGTAATATAGTTGTATATAAAAATAATTACTTATAACTTATTCAAAAGCTCTTCTCATGCTGCACAATAAGCTAATATGTGTAGAAATTATACATAACTACTAAAATATTTATCACTCATATACTTGGTATTTATTGGTATCTGATTGTGTTTAATGCACTAATATGTATTTTATTTAATTATTGGTTCTTCTCAGGTCAGTCTAAAGCAGTCATTGTCAAACATTGTAAAATCCAGTCAGATTGAATACAGAAAATGTAATATATATATGCAAGTCTAGTTAGACCTTATTTGGGTGATATTAAATCAACCCACTAATTTTCTGACCATAACAACATACAGTGATCATATTCACAGTGAGAAGCATAGGAAGTGAGCATCTATGAGGACAGCTTATATTCTTTTGTAGCTCCATGGTAGAGAGTATTACCTTTGTTAGTCAAGAGTCTCAGGTTCATAACCTCATCCCAGTCTCTTTTTGATTTGTAGGCTTTTTCATTAAAAGCTTAACATTAATTATTAAGATAATGAGCTGAATAGAAAATATCACTTTTACTGTTTAGTGTAAAGGTTGGCTATCTGTTGATAATTTACCACATCAAGCATGCTGGTATTCATAAAATAATTTTAATTTTAGATATATAAAAATAAGTCGATTTAGGAGGTCATTTAGCTGGTATACTCCGATTTCATTAATGACTTCAATGTATATATTGATATTTGGAATAATCACTGATAGATGGTTTAAACACTCTAGAACAGAGGGATTTCAATAATAGTTTGATTTTTTTTTCCCTTCTCACATGATAATACTTAACACTTTTGCAATGGGCTTGTGTAATTGACACAACAATGTAACCACTGCATAAACATTAAAAATGTTTATACACAAAAACCAGAATTTGTAATTAAATGTTTATAAGAAAGTTTTATGTTATATATCCAGTCAGTTTCACCTTGGTTGATATTCATCAACACATTTCTTTTAAAACTTTGTTTTGTTAATTTAATCAGTCTCTACTACAAGTTATAAATCTGAAAACTCTGAAAAACATTTATCGGGAACATAAGACCTCAGATTTCATTGCAGCTTTACTCTTATCTCTGCCAGTCTATGTATCATGACTTTTTCTAATTTTATTGTTGGTAAAAAGATCAATATCCATCTAATAAATATACTTTGTATACAATAAGTTATTTTATTTGTGTGCATTGTGTGCATACTATAAACCTATCAGTAATATTTCAATAAATAAGGATTTTTTTATAAATTTCCATCTAATAAATATAGTTCATATACAGTTAAGTTTTTTTGTACACTGTGTGCACGTAATAAACCTATCATTTCTTATCATAGACAAAAAAATATCAGGTCATTGCATAAGGTATACATCCCCCCTTCATTTTAGGTGGGGGTTATGGTGCATACAATCATCCCCCCTACAGTTTAGTCTGTTTAATTGTTTTATTGCATCACAGGCATACAAATTGTGTTTGTTCTTGTGATTCTCGTGTTCTTACCAATCGAATTACATAATTAGGCCTAGATGTAGGCTTTTTCAGTAGCCGAAATGTACATCTTTAATATAGGCACGCTTCTAAGCTTTTTGATCTAAGCGATAGTTTGTAAGTATCAGTCAGTAGGCCTAAGTATACAAGCAAGTATCGTGGCAACAAGATTACTCTGTGACTGCATGTTTACAGCTTTCAGGTTCACGTAATCAGAGATTACCAATTTGCAAATTGAACAGTCCACATAAGTGGATGCAAAAATCATCCCCCCCATTGGGTGTAAAAAATCTATGCCCCTGGTGGCAACAAAGAACTGTATTAATAAGACTACTAAAAGGAAGAAAGTAATAAATATAACAACATAAATATTTATATTTTCAAGACATAATAGCTTTGTTATTTCTTTTAACAGAGATATACCAATACTTTAAGATGGGCAGAAATTTTTCAACAGTCTTATAAAGTTTGCAAGACTATGTAAGATTCTTAGGGCAATGCACAGAAATAACAATCGCAATGTGTTTTCAGATTTTTTTACAAATTACAATAAATAAATTTTACATAATGACTAAATATCAATTCTTAAAATATTTTGGAATCAATTACTGTTGAAATAAAGAGTTATAATTTTTAATCTAAAAAATTTGACACCTGTAAGGTGCTGTGTTGTCTGGATAGGGGTGAGTGATGTGATAAGATATATATTTCTACTAGTGCAAGACAAAGTAAGAAAGAGGATTAGTTGAAATTGGCCAGGAGTATTTGCTAGCTGGAATGATTGTGTGAGCATTTTACTACGTTTTCAGTTTT
The DNA here is from genome assembly GCF_004210375.1 of Tachypleus tridentatus. Lineage (NCBI taxonomy): Eukaryota > Metazoa > Arthropoda > Merostomata > Xiphosura > Limulidae > Tachypleus > Tachypleus tridentatus. Next base: position 117,571,022 of record NC_134832.1, on the reverse strand, counting down.
TGGTTTTCCAAAAGTTTATTAAGTTTGGATTTGATATTTAAAATTTTGTTGTTTTAACACAGGCATGAGCTTCCATTCACAAAGACGCAACACCTTTATAACCCTTGGAATGATGGAAAGCAAGTGAAAATCGGACGGGATGGACAGGTTAGTTGGATTTATTTTGATATTTGAGAGAATGACACAACATACAACATGATGCATGAAAAAAAAAATGTTTGCATTAAACTGAAATATAAATCATCCAATAATCATTTTATGTAGTACAATATTTATCTGTTGTATGTATATGTTATATTTAGGTACATATAGTGTTGTACATTATATTTACCAGGAGATAGAGCCCAGAGTTGCCGAAGAACTGTGTCGTTTGTTTCCAGTTGATGAACACATTGATCTCTCTGGTCCGCTAAGAAGAATGAAACACACCAGGCCTCATAGTAGTCGAACATCAAGAGATGCTTATCACAGAGATCGTCGTTATGAGAGAAGGGATTACTCTTCCTCGTCAAGGAGAAGCCCACATGATCCCATGAGGTTAGACTTAATACCAGTGTTGTGTTCAAAGGATCCTGAACCATGGGCTGTGATCAGGACATCTAACACAGATTCAAAGTGCCATTGGTGTGACAAATCTTTAATATTATTCTCCTCTCTTTTGCACATAGAGAGGCCTTTAGAGAACAAGTGGCCAGATAAAACAAAAAGCCACTCAGCCATTATAACAAGGGATAATCATTACTCAGCTTTGCTGATGAAAAATGTTCTAAAAACCTTTCACAGCAGTGCTGCTTTATTTTTCATTTTATTTTTAAATTCTTAATAGATTAGAACATCAGATGACTGTTTTTTAATCTTCTTTTTCAAAATTTATATAATATTTATTTAATAAACAGTCCCTCTTTCCCCAAATAAAAGCATATCTCATAATGAGCTTTTGGATGTGTGTAGTATACATGCATCCCATTTTTCAACCCCTAAAATTAGCATATGTAGTGGTTGCACTCTGTCATTCTTTCTGTCAGGGTGTTTCCAGTGTTAACAACTCAGTGCTGTGCATCAACTTGATATTTTTAAATGAAACCAGACTTGTATGTGAAAGCTCACGATGTAAGGGAATAAGGAACTTTTAGTGGACTTGCTCTCAGAAAAGTTATCTATCAAATGAACTATGTTGTGGGAGGGTGGGTTATTGCTGTCACTCTTAGATATTGGCCTCAAGTTGAAACTTTTGTGATATATTTTAAGAAATAATAATAATTAAAGCCCACATTTTACACCCATCATCTTTTCTGACTGCTATGTGTTTAAGAAAAGGTAGAGATGAAAGATTACATAAAGAACTGTGAGCTGTGTTAACAAGATTAGTGATTAGAAATGTGAAGAAGAAGCGACATTGTCAGCATGAAGTGGACTAGACTTAGGCTAAGTGCTGTGTATTCTCAGAGGGTAGGTTCCTGTTTTTGTGCGTGTTGCAATTAGTCATTGAAGCCTTTCTCAAGTTTATAATCAGTGTGTGTGTATGTCTAGTACCAGATTGAAGGAATAATGCTCATTGGGTTCTTCACCTTGAACCATCTTGGGTGAAAGCTCATCTTCATTTTTCTTCAATTAAGTAAGAAATTTTTGGTGTCTGTTATGTCAAGTAAGTACTATTCATACAAAATATCACATTTTATAGGTGGTTGAACTTTATGAAGACACCCTAAATACTCTTCCAAGTGATGTATTCTTCTCTTACTTTAATGTATATATATGTAAAGAGACTTCACCACGAAAAAACAGAGGTACAATATAGTTTTGTTTTCAGTTTACTTCCACATAACAGTTTTAAAAGTAAGGAAGATTTGTTTTTAGGTCAGGTACAAAGTTGTGATCACTGGTGCTGTCATTCTCAAGAGCACAAGTTTTAATGGTAAATAAACTTTTAGTGTTTAGCTCAACTTTCTAAAATCTAATGTGGTATTTAAATTTTATAATTTTTGGTGATTACTTATCCATATCAATCCACATTAATTGACATATTCTTTATGGCTAATCAGAAAAAAGAGAAATTAATAAATATAAAATATGTTATGGGAAATATTTGCATAAGATTAAGATTATCTGGGGAAATAATTATCACAGATGTGTAGATATGTGTCTGGGTATTTGTTAATTGTGGATTGTTTGATTTTATTAATAAAGAACAGTAAATAAAGAAATAAAGCAAACAATAATTTCTTCTTGTTATGACCTTTGTACTTGGTTGCTGCTTGTCACAGCTTGCTGAGCCTTAAGAAATTTTGCACTGGAGGATGTGAAACAAAATATCTTTTTCAGGTTTTATATATACATATACACATGAATAACAAAAAATCATATATTACTTCATCAAAACCACAGAATTACATTATAATTTAGCAAGTTTAATAACTAAGTTGTATTTCTGTTTAAAAATATATGAAATCTTGAACAGGCCAAAGATTCAACTTACAAGTAGAAAGATTTGTTGTTTGTCTCAACAGATAGAGAGGATGCCATTATGTTTGAAAATGGCTGAGAAAATTACAAGTGGACATTCACAATTGCTGATTGGTTATTCACATGTCATATATAGAAATAAGTGTATAAAGGGACTGACCATTTCCAGAAAAACTGAAAGAGGTGATCAGGGGAGCCACCACATCTGATTCACTAAATATAGTGATAGCATAGTAAATAGAAAAGATAGAAGGTTTTTTATTGTACATTTTAGCTCATCAATATCACTATCTTGAGGTCATAGTTCATACAAAATTAGACATTGTATTTTGACATCACAAACATCTAATCTGAACCAGTGCTGCATTCAGCATACGATGTTTTACACATAAATATAGGTTTAGACATGTTTGTTTAACCCTTTTGCAATGGCTTAGGGGGTGAAAGGCCATGCTATCGTGTTTATTGGTTTGCATTCAAAATTTTATTGAACTACTGTTTTATAAATTCATGTCAGTAAGCTTGGAATCCAATTGTAGATTATAATTCAAACTTTATTATATATGAGTTAATTTCTTAGTTTAAAAGTAAATATTAAAATAACACATCTAAATATAAATTTTAGTGAGTTGCATGGTATGTTGAATGTAGCACTTTAAAATTAGGTGTTTGTGATGTCAGTATACTACTATAATTTCATACAAATTAGGAACTCAAATCACTAATACTGACAAGCTAAAATATTACATAAGAACCTCATATCTTTTTATTTTGTGGAGATATGGTTTATGTGCTGAATCAAACATGGTGGCCCTGTCGAACTCTTTTCATTTTTTGAAATGCTTCATTATATACACGTATTTCAATATATAACATGTAAATAACCAATCAACAGCTTAGGATGTTCCCAAAGTGGTTTTCTCTGCCATTTTAATTCTTGAAAAAGCTTCCATATTATTTCAATCCAAGATTTGATTGAGGTTATGTCTCTAGTCTACTTGAAATTTCATATTTTATATGATTTAAATAAATCTTAGTTATTAAGCTTAATAAATTATATGGAATTCTATGGTATTAGTGTAGTTATTTATGATTTTTTGGTTATTGTTCGTTATCCTCCATGTGCAAAGTTTGAAAAGGCTTAGCATCCTATGTCCAGCAGCAACTGAGTACAAAGGTTATAGTGAGAAGAGATAATTGTTTGTTTTACTTCTTGATTTATTGTTCTATGTTTAAAAGAAATAATTTTAATAATATATATATATATATTTACATATATATAATGGATAATAATTGAAACGTGATTGTATGTTACAAAATAATAGTGTGCACTGAAACACAGTCAAGACAGGGAAGACTAATGGACAATCTTATATTACTAGATGGGTGACCTGACTGCACATGCAGTGCATCAATGCAAGTTATGTAGTGTTAAGTAGGCATAACTGAAAGGTCAATATAATAAAAAATAGTAAATATACATGTTCATATGTAGCATTACAAGATGTTAGCTACTTAGACTAAACATTTATACTTTTGTGTTACAATGTGTAGTCATTTTAACAAAAAAAAAAGTTTTTTTTTTATGATTGCTGTGGGTTTGGTTCAAGTTACAAACCCCACATAATTAGAGTATAGAAAATAACAAAGTATAAAGTCTTACTGTAAACAAATGTTTGAAATGTGTTTTTAGGAGATTGTATAGATCACACAAATAATATTTGAGATTTTTGGGACGAAGAATAGTCTTTTAATCGTAACATGAAATCACTAGTAATAAACATACTGTATTTTTACAAACAAATCTTTAGTAAAAATATTTCATTAAAAATCTAATTTTTTGTGTACAACATACTTGTAATCTTTATTACAAATCCACCAAATTTTGTTAAGATATGCATGCTGTATCAAAAGCTATAATGTAAATAGTTGATGTGTTCAAGTGTGTAGACATTTCAAATAGCAATACCAGAATTATCAGCATTTGTTGAAAGAGATAATGATATGGGAGGAGAGTGTCACATGGGTTTGAAAATAAGAATACTGGATGTTCTCAGTTCATAGGCTGGTTTCTCAGTCTCTTTAGTGTATGATTGTCATTAGTTGGACACAAAAAATTATTTAACAGTGAAAAAAAAATTGAAGTGGATAGTTTCGGCCTCATAGTCACCACAGAATAGAGATATGAAGATTAATAATTTATTTAAGTATTTATTGCTAAAATTAAGAAATTAAAACTTATATAATGGTAAACATTGTATTATAAACTATATTTTAATGCCATGCTTACTGGCATGCATTGAAAATGAAGTGTAATTAATTGTTGTATCTAACCATAAAAAGTTGTGATGTGCACATTTTAACCCAGTCATTAACATAAGGTTAACACATCTTTAGTATTTAATTATATAAAGAAATGAATAAAAGCTATAACCTGCACAGTTTCAAAAGGTGGGCTTTTCTTCTCTAAAGGTAAATTGGAATTTCTTCATCAAGAAAGAGTGTTGAATTTTAAAATTATAACTTTGTGAAGACTTGCATTTATATTAATTTGTTTAACAGAAGACAACAAAAAAAAATAAATTTGTAAGGGAAAAACATTAGGATTTAAGAACAAGTTTTAAGTTTTCATATAAGAAATTTTAAATTATATATCAAATAGTTTTTATAGTTTTAAAACTTCAAAATGAATTTTGTATGAAATATATCTTTTTCTTTAGGACAAGATCTTGATTAAAAATATTTATTGTAATGATACTGATGTGTGTGTCTAAATGATATCTTTAGTAGTCAGTAGGTTTATTTAATATTAATTTGTCTGTAAATGTGCAAGTGAAAAGGTTAGGCTAAAAGTAAAAATTATTTCACAAAAGAATTAACTAACCTGATTTTAGATCAAATGTACAAAGTGAAAAGTAATATGATGCTGGTAATTGTGTAAAAATAACAGTATAGATATAACAGTGAAGAAATAGAGAAAAAGCCAAAGCATGAACAAAATTTTATGAAAACAACAGGTTTAGCATTCCCAGATGGTTAGAGCATTTGACTTGCAACCTGAGGGTCAAAGGTTTAGATCCCTGTCCCACCAAACATGTTTGCTCTTTCAGCCATTGGGGCATTATAATGTGACAGTCAATCTCATTATTCATTGGTAATAATAGTAGCCAAATAATTGATGGTGGATGATGATTACTAACTGCCTTCCCTCTAGTCTTTCACTGCTAAAATAGGGACGGCTAGTACAGATAGTCCTTGAGCAAATTCAAAAACAAAGGTATTAGAATAAAATCCTATTACATGTACAAATTCTAAATGAAACTGAAAGTAATTTAGCAACAAATAAAAATGGTGTTTGTTACACAGTTTCAAAAACCATAAAATTACATTTGAATTTTTAATGCCTTTAAAGCATTGGAAAAGCTAAATTTTGCTAGTGCATGCTTGAAAATTGTTTGAATCTTAATTCATTGTCTGGCTATATATATATATTTGAACTATTGCATGCTAGTCTTTTAATTTATTCTTATATCAGTTGAGTATCTGACCATTTGTGTATTTATAGATACTGACAAATGTTTGAAATGTGTAACTCTTTCTTTGGTTTATTTTTAGTTTAAAAATGTCGTGCGATTATCTTGCCACAGTCTTAATGTTTTATATCAGAAACAGCTAAAGTTTTGACTGGAACATTTGACAGTACTCTTTATCAATATTAAATTTTTCCTTGCACTTGGTTTGATGTGTTGTAAATATTATCTCTGGTCTTACATATGTTTTTCTAATGACTACATGAAAGGGATAACATTTAACTGTGTTATTACAGTTAGAAATATAATTAATGCATTTATCAGAAGAAAGTATATTGTTCTACAATAAAATAAGAAAATGTGACTCTGGGCTTGTATATAATTACAAGGCAATAAATTAAGATCTTTATGAGGCTTTGTTTACTCAAACCCATTTTCCTTTCTTTATAGTGTTGCTAAATGAAATGTGTATTTTTTAACATCAATACTGATTGATTTCACACTTTTATTAATATAAGAGAATTTTTCAAATCTAATGTGAGGCTTTTTATATTTTTTAGTCATTAGCAATTTTTTTGTTTATTTTTTTAATTTAAGCATATAGTCTCAGTGAATGTCTGTCATTTGCTTCTTGTTTTGTAAGTTCTTGTATGAACATTATTTATTGGTTGGAGAAGCATTAGCAGGATGAGATTAAATTTATTTATCACCTGAACAGTCAATGTTTAAATGATGTTTATGTGATTATCATATGAATGTCTGGCTGAGCAGTTAATAGCAGTTAACTAAACTTTTCAAGTTTTGCAGTTGATGCTCTTTTGTAGTGACATGTTAATACATTTTGCAAGGTGTTCACATTGTAACTTCGATATTAGGAGACACAACTGTCTCTATTGAAGATAAAATATGTAACCAGAAATGTCTGTTAAACATTATCATTGCCCAAAATGTGTATAGATACACACTTTTGTAAGTAGTGTATTGGAAAACAAAATTTATTATTATACTTTGTGAAACTAGGGTTATTGTTTGGAACCTTCAGTCTTTTCTTTATTTTGATATGGAACTTTTTATTTTATTTTGAACTTAAACAGTCTGTTCATTAATTTTCCAAATTTTTAAATGTGTGTAGAAGTGTGATGATATGATAAAAATAAGAATTTCTAGCTTAACAAACTGCATTACTGTTGACATTACATACAGCAATGCTGTAGTATCAACTAGAATGATAATAATGTTTAAAATTGGTATAATGATACAAATATGATTTAGGTAATGTACTTGTGTATTTAAATTTTGAAGGAAAAACTGACCAGCTGTTTTGTCATTCCTCATACAGAATAGGCTAAACATTATCTGTTTTGACAGTAGGCATGCAAATATGGAGAACTTTTTTTCTCCTTACTGATTCCCTTGCCCAACTACTATGTCAGACTGAGATTACACACTTTTTTAGATGATTCCTTTGAGCTATTGGCTTTTTGCTCTTTATACCATCTTTCTCTCAAGAATTATTTCCTCCTCTGTTTTGAATGTGGTCGCCATCATTCAGACATATGCAATCAATCTTTCTCACACTCTGTCCTACTGCACTTACATTCTCCTCTGCCCTTCTTAAGACTTGTGCTGCTTAAAATGGTGGCTGCATTTTCTTAATCCCTTAATATCTTAAGACTGATATTTGCTATCATATGTCCTGTTTGAGCTGTTTGATGTTACTTATCATGCACTACCCTTTTCAGGTCCCTGTCATTGTCTGTTTATACACTTGGACACCTTCTCTTCTAGGGAGCTCTCTTTTATCTTTACTCAATGGCTTTGTCAGGTTCTTCAAAGTTACATCAAGGTTAGTGGCATACAAATATCATAGGTAGATGCACAAGGAAGATAGAATTTCTGTGTACAGAGGTATCTATTGGAAATACATATTCAGATTAGGAAATTAACATCTGGCCATCATACCTTTTTCAGATGACCAACAAGTAATATTTATCCTTTCTTTTTACCTTCTATTCTACTTCTTAGTCAATTCCTGTTTCATTTGTTCTTACTATTTGACCTTTTTAAATGGTCTAACATTGAAGTAAGTGACATAGGGCTTTTTTTACCCACTTACTGACTCTGCTTTGTTCTGACCAACTCATCCATCAATACTGCTTTGGTGTCCTCTCAAATCTTCACTTCATCTGAGAGACCCTTGGCTTTGACAGCTTTTTCAGTTTGTATTTTATTCTCACTCTTTTTCTTCTTCTTTCTGGTCCAATATACTTACAACTTCTGGATCAGGAAATCTCAGATCTGCTTTGATCTCCTGTCTATTTGCAATTCAGAAGAAAACTTGGAAATTGGAAACAAGTCTCATTATTTACCTGGATATGCCTAATTTCAAATTTGAAAACATGGAGATATTGTATAAGTTTCTTCATCAAGGCCATAAGATGATATGTTTATATATAGAATGCTTATTTTCCTAACTATTCATCTATCATCACATCATTTTCTTTGTTTTTGCCATTGTGTATGTGGGATTAGCTTGCTGCCCTTTCTTTGGGCTCTGTATAAGTTTTTTCCATTGAATAGATGATGGTATTTTCCATTACCTTAATATCAACTTTCTATTTTACATGGATGATTGACTTATTTATGATGATGAAAAACCCACTTGAAGTAAAAAATATATTCTCAAGACAGCTGTTATGGGTATTAGCACTTTAATTAAAATAAAGTACAGAACAATGTTTTGACCTTCTTAGATCATCTTTAGGTTAACACTGACTTATCTTAATTCTTGTTTAGAAGCAAACTTTTTATCTTGTACATACTGAATCATTTAGATTGTCTCAGAAAAAGATGCTTATACCTAATGGGGTATTATGCTCTTTGGATTTTGCTATGGCTACTGTAACAACTTGACTTGAGAAATTAATTTGTCTTGTTTGCTAGAATGTTATTCTATATCTCAAAAGTAAATTTTGGGCTACATATGACCAAAATTCACCATTTTTTATATCTTTAGCAGTATTTATTAGCTAATATTATGCTGGTCAAAATGTGGATGAATTTGAATAGATAGTTAAAATTTTACTTACAAAATTTTACCTGAAGTTGTCATTCTCCTTGCTGGATGGAGTCCATAACTGGTAAGTTACTCTCTGTTCCCTGCCTATTTAGTACTTAGGTCCACACCTTTTGTTGTGCATGGTCACCCAGTTATTGTTATAATGCACAACACTCATTTTAATAAATACAAGGGCATCTGGAGTCATGGAACCATTCATTACAAAATAATCAAAAACATAAAAATTATTTTTGTAATATCAATTTTTTCAGGTGGGACCCTTGCATGTAACATACACCTTTACTCTTGTCTCAGACTGGTGCTCTCGAAGAGGGTCACACTCTCTGGAAATGGACAGAGTTTGCCAGTTTATGACTGATGATACTTTGACAGGTATTTTTCACTCCTTGAAATGTTCCAGATGAGACACGTCCTCCACGTGATGTCTTGTAACCCCAACAAGGATAGGGAACATCTTACTTACTGCTTTATGGTTATTATTCTTAACACATGTAGTGTTATATTTACATTTTTCTCAAGTAAAAGTCGTCCATCCTCTGTATTACCTGGGTTTTTACAATCCTCCTATAATGTATACTGGCTGAGCTGATTTTGTGTTTGTCTGGCCTTTGTAGGTGTGGATGTTGTAGTGGGCTTTAACCTCAGAGGCATACCTAGTTTAATTATTACTGATATTTTACTCCAGAAATATTCCACTACAGCTGCAGGACAACATATTACAACCTGACTCCAACTACCTGCTATATTATCAAGTCCTGCCTTTGCTACCCATGCACACACAAGTTCATTGGCTGAGCATTGGACCAGCCTTAAAGTACATAATGACAAGGAAATATTTATGAAAATTTAGAGAGGGAACCAAATACATTGCCAAAAATTCAACTTAAAGGGATTAGGAAAACAGTAAAGTGACCCAACACAAAAGTCAAATTGTTCTTTCTTTTGTCAGTTGTCCCTCTGTTTAACATTTTCTCAAGGAGTTCCAAACTAATCAAACTATGATTCACCTGCTGTACAGTCAAATAACAATGTTTGTTTTGTACCATTCTGAAACATTTTATCAAAGCAAGTATTGTTGATGGCAGAGGGTGCAATGAAAAATCTAGATATTGGCATAAAAAAACTAGATCTATGATGAAGACATGACATTTTCTGTTGGGAGGCAATACAGGAGCTTTCCAATATGAAAATAGGGACCCAGCACAAATAAATGATTGGAATATGGTTATTTTACACTGCAGTATCAAAGTACATGATCACTAGGCTTCTTCTTGAAAATAAATAGATCAGAGCACAAGCTTGTTTGTCTCCATTGAAAAGATTTGATAAAGATTTTGTGACAGATGTAGAGGTATTATCTAAACAACTAAGGTTTGAAAAGTGTGTTATAATTAACATTATAGATGAGTGAAATTGTACCTAACACAAAATATCACTACCAATTATTTAATTTTAACATATCAAGAACTATTTTCTCGTGCTATGGTCATTTTATTTCCATTGTTACATCTTTGTCAATTGAAACAGTGTCAAATATTGAAGAATTGTTCAAGATAGTTTAGAAAAAGTGTTATGTACACCTTTTTACATGAGACAGTCACTTCATTTTTTTAAGGCTTTGTTCTATTCAGTTATTGTTTAAGATGATTATCCATTATCTAAGTTTAGTGTATCAATTCTAAAAAACAGAAGGCTTGTTTTTCAATACTACATTCACTTTATATATATATTATTATTATTAAATTTTTGTTATGAATGCATCTAATTGTTTAGGATGGTAAAGATAAAAGTGTTAATTTTTTTTAAATTTAAGTTAAAAGTGAGATTGTGATTGGTAAAAGTAGCAAATGTTTTTCAAAATCTTCTTTAAAATACTTATAGATGTACCTTCTATATTTTTCTATACTTCTGGCTATGTTTTTCTGTATTTTCACAAACAAAGGTCACTTGGTGCCCTGTTAGTGTGATAAAAAGAAAATTATTCAGCAGTTTTGTTCTTGGGGCTGCTGACTTTTCTGTCCCAAGGCCCAGATTTTCTGTTGGAGGGCCAGCTCCTTGGCGAGTTGTTTTTAATATATAATCATTTCAAATGTGGAGTTTTCTTACAAATTATCCTGTACCTTGTAAATGTATTGGTGAATATAAATCATAGTCATTATAAGAAAATATAGGAGTGTTAACAAATAGACTTGAAGAAAGCTTAAAACATAAATTACAATGAAATTTCAGGCACATAAAAGTTGAGAGGAATGTGCCCCGTTGGCATGAAAAATATTGATAACACCACAAATTTAGTGAGTAAAACAACATTGTAAATTATTGTCAGTGTAAAAAAAGAGTTTACTCTGAATATAAATCAAAGTATTTGTGTTTTGATATTTTGATAACATGATTTATTATTTTATATTCTTAAAACCATTACAAATGCAGGTTTTCTTTTGATCATAATGTTTATTGACTTGTAAATTACTTGGCTGATTTGTACTGAGTTTCAAAACAAACTGTAGTCTAACCAGTATATGAATCCTTGCTGATTCTATACAGACAACTAATAGAATATAAGAGGCCAGTACATTAAGTAACCTACTTCATGAAGTGCTAGTTATTAAAGTTATGTGATGGCCTGTATGGATTGAAAAGACATTTATATCTCTTGTTTATTAATATTAGTAGTTAGCATTTTATGCATATCATTTTACAACTTTGTTAAATTTGTAAAGGATGTATGTATGTGTGTGTGTGTGTATATACACACACACACGGAGAGGGTTGAATACATATACTGTATACACACACATGTAGGGAGAGGGTTTAATACATATACTGTGTATATATACACATGCACATACATGCAGGCAGAGGGTTGAATACATATACTGTGTGTGTGTATATATATATGCACACAGAGTTGAGTTACATATACTGTATATACATACACACACAGAAAGTTGAATACATACTCTATAGATATATACACACACACACACAGTGTTGAATACATACTCTATAGATATACACACACACACACAGCGTTGAATACATATACTGTATAGATATATATACACACACAGAGGGTTAAATATATATACTAAACAGGTTTTGAATATGTAAATTAGCAAGTCACTTGATAACCACAGCAGATGTCAATTCATTACACTATGTAACAAATTTTATTCCTGGGTAGTATGTGTTATTTCTTAATTGCTTATGTTGTAAAGGTACAGAAAATGGCCATTATTCCCTTCAAACTCTGCTTCTGTGTCCTGGATAATGCAATTTAGAAATTAACCTGTTTTCTTTGTAAAAATGAACAAATTTGCACATTTTCATTTACATAAGGTCTGAATGAAACAACATATGAATCAAGATTTACATGTATTTATACTAAAGTTATACAAAAAATGGACAGAAATGTTTAGAAGTGAGTAGTTTTTCAAGGTTTCTGACTGTAATGTAAATCACTTTCACATATCAGCCCCCAAATATAGTTTGCCATCATGTTTTCGTTATACGCTCCCAGGTCACAAAATCAAAGTTTGAAGAGAAAAATAAGTCTTTTTCCATTTATTTTAGGGATAAGCAACTGGGAAATAACACTTTCTGTCCAGGAACAAGAAGTAAAAATTTTGTTACATTGTGTAATTGAACAAAATATTTTACAAAAACATTTTGATAAAGTTTAGTATTTTTGTAGGTAGTATGATGCCATTAAGAATTGATGGCTTATGTGAAAAGTATGTGACAATGAACTGATATTGATGATCTTGAATTTTCAAAATGAGAATATTCATTTACTTTAATAGCATTTAAAAACAAATATAGATCAACTTGGAGTACCAGGACCATCAAGAAATATCTGCAACAAGGGTTTTTTAACTGGTGTAAGAAAGAAAAAATGTAACAGTGAGAATCTATTAACACCAGGATCAGTGGCAAGAGTCTATGTGTTTCAGATGATAGTATACTACATAATGTATGGAAAGCAACATGGGTTCTTTCTTGGAAAGAAAATCCAACTGTAAAAAACTGGATGAACAGAATGTAGCCAGCAAAACAAAATGGCAGTATGTGATTACTCTTGAAGTGTATATATACCTTGATAATTGTAACAAATTTTGTGACATTTTCTACCATTCAGAAGGTGAAATGCATTTTCCAGTAATTGTACATGGCATGATGCAAAAATTTTTGAAAGATTGATGATCACTGCTTAATATTGTAGCAGGGACAAGTTAGGATCCAGGAGTTTGGATAAAATGATCAAAGTGAATCCTGCTTACTAGCAGATCAATGATCTGGACTCTGCCACACAGAAATGCCAACTTTATAACAGAAACAAAACTAACAGTAAAAACTACACTGCAGGGCTATTTTCAAGATGCATAGTCATTGAGTATAGCATGACCAGATGCGAGGATATCAACTGTAATGATGTGTGAGACTCACTAATCATTTTAATATAACACATCAAATCCTCTGTGTTTGTGTATGTATTATTATTGCCTTATACTATGTATAGACTTGCATAAAGGTTAACATTAGTAGCAATAAAACAATAAAATAGTACTGGTGAAAAGGCCTGGTATAAGTATTAGCAGTACATGTAGAGACTTGAAAGCTGGAGATATAAGCTCTGTGATGATTTCTGTTCAGTTGCATTGGTACTGTGGAAATGTGGTTTTAATTTAGTCTATAGTTCTATGGATTTATGCAATCAAAAAGTTTGATTTAGAACCTTACGTAAAATAATTCTTGAATTATTTACACATGGAATTAATTTGATAATTGCATCTAAATGTAGATCTGTCTGCATTTAGGCCAGCCTATTAGAGGTTTCAATCACATGTCTATATTTGTTGATGTAGGAAAGTACAAGAAAAAAAAACAGAAGAGAAAAAGGAAAACAATGAGATAGTGGAGATAAACATGGTAGATAGAAGATTTACAACCATGATAATTTTGAGAATTTTTGTGAACATTCATGTATTTGAAGGGAAAAACTTTCATTGTTTTTCTTTAATGTAGAAGGGGGAAGATTATAGCGCCCCAAAATTTTGATGACTGTGCTATTACACAGATAAGAAACCTAAGTACACTGTTTCTACCTGTTCTCCAGTGTTTTTGAATGTTGTTTTGTTTGTCATTTTTTTAGAGTTCAAGTTATCAAGCTGTTAAGTACTTTGTGTATTTTAAGGTACTTGTACATTTTTTCTATCTTATTTAAAGAAACCAACTTGATTTCTCATTCTCTTATCATTTAGCACTTTGAAATAAGCTAACGGTGGTTTTCTTAATTTTTAATAAGTTTTCCTCATACATTTTCTTAAATGAATTTCTTGGTAGTTTTGTTTTTGTTGTTTTTGTTTTTCTTTCTTGCTCCCTGGTACAATTTTAATCCTGGTTTTATTTGCAGCAATAATTTTATATATAACCTAGAAAAATGCATTGAATTTTAAAAAGAAATTAGAATTTTAACCTTAGGCTTCTGTTTTTTATGGAGGTGTAATTAAAAAGAAAGGTGCTTGTTACAAAGGTATTACACTGAAGATCATTTGGTTTGTTTGAAATTAAAAAAAACAGAAGTTGAAACCTAGGTGGAAGGCTGTTTTCAGTGGTTCTTTAATATCAAAAGATCAAAAGTTTTAGTTAAGTATTGCAGCAACAATTTAGGAATGAATGATACAAAGACATAACTTATAATTTTAATAAACTTAATAGAAAATTGTGTTCTTTTTGCATAATAAAAATAATTTTGATTAGAGCTTTGTTTTGTGTAATATTGTTTTTTATAAGTCATCCAAAAAAATCCTTTGTTTAGTCATCTTTATAAAATTGTAATTGGTTTCTATAATACTCATTTTTCTGTAACTATGTCATAGTACAATGCAATATTAATTTAAAATGAGTTGAAGCTCCCTTCCGTTAAGAACTATAACATGATTTGCTAACTTATATGTATAACAATATACTGTATTTTTCTGTCTTCTGTAAATGTTAAGAAATTGATGAATTAACACCTAAATGCTATACATAAAGCTCTAATTGATATAAAATGATAATAGGGTGTTGTTATTATTTTGTTCCAGTATCTGAAGTAAAAAACTACTTAGTCCTGAGTGTCTGTTGCAAAATCTGATGTGGCTGATGCAAGATTAGCCTATAAAAATATTAACTTAAAATTACGAGAAGTAAGCACAATTATCTAACAACCAAAAAATAAAAACATATAAAGTAGTCAAATCTTTATTTAACAGATATTTATATTCCATGGTTAAAATTGAAGTTCAAAAGTGATTGATGTGTTCTGATTAAATTTTTGAGCTTATAGTATTGTATATAATATGGTTCTGAAAGTGGATCATTTCTGTAGAAAATAATTATCTGGCCAGACATGATATTTTTTTTTTCCAGTAGATAGTCATATTAGAAGTGTTATCCTTTAGACTTGCAAGCAATATTGCAATTTCCAACCCTTGTAAAAACTGTCTTTATGAAATAGAAAAAAAATTTGTTCATATAATTAATAATTTGATTGTATGAAAGTTATATATTACTCAAGAAAAACTTTTAAAGCAGTTATAAACTTTAATGGGTTTTTTTTTAGCCATAAAGTAAGAAAATAATACGTAGTATTAGGTAATTTTACCTAAAGCTTGTAGTGAAGCACATACACTTGTAATAAATTATTTTAAAAGTTACATTACATATGATTCATTCTGCTGTAATGTATGGGTAATATTGCTGTGTTTTGTGGGTTTTTTTTCCCCCAGAAATTAGATATTTTACTCTCTCTCAATTCCTTTTGTCATCTTATACAAATTTCAGTTCCATCAAAATTCTTTGTGTGTATCATGTAACTCATGCCTCTTTTTCTAGAATATCCAGACAAGCTACTACTTTTATATATGCTGCCTGTACCTGTACAATTTTGATTTACTTCTTTCATAAGTTATTTGTGCCTTGATGCATACAGTTAAGGTGTGAAAAAATGCCCAAAATATGATATTGTCTTAAGTTCTAACCCTTTCTTTATGGTCATGCTCTGTGTGGAATTTTTACACCAAATTCACTTTATGTTGAACCAGGTGTTTTCCCATATATTATTTTTAGCCCCATTTTCTAAGAGAGTATCCATGTGCACAAATTCCTAACTTTATGGTGAACCAGCATTAGTTTTTGGTTTAAAAACAGCAGTTTAAACACCCACAAAGAACTAAAGGTAATCACAAATTTTTGAGATTGTGGAGGAATCAATATCATAATTTTAACCAAGTAACTTTGTTATTCATATTATCAACTGCCATCTCAGAAGGTTTTATATTTTATCTCATCCGGTCATCTTGAAATATCAGATTCTAGATGTTATCAGGTGCTAGAATTTCTGTGATTAAAACTTGGTGGTCATAATCCAAGGATGTCAATATACAAATGTTTATGTCTTGGTTTTTCAATGGCTCTAAAGCTTTTGAATTGTTTTCTTTTGATCTCCATCAATGGCATGACTTTGCATGGAAACATTCCTGTTGGCTAACAGATCCAAAGCTAAATAAAAGTGTTCTTTTTCTTACTTGGTACTGTTGTCAGGAGCTTAATCCTATTTTCCTTGTACTGTTTAGTTGTGGACTTTTATTCAATTTTTTTCAAAGGGATTACTGTTTAGTACTTGCATATTCTTTAATTTGTGATATTGGTTTCCTCAGAATGTGGCTGCAGTTACAGAGGTAGTTAAACTCTTTCTGTGTGCATTTTGTCACTGTAATACTCCTGAATAAAATATTACCATGGCCTTATAAGCTTTAGATGACAGATATGTAGAAGTTTCCTTACATTTTCTGTTTGATTGGTTTCATCATTCTGGTGGTCAAGCAAAATCATTTTATAGGAGTGCCTTTTTTATTTTTTTCATTAGACGAGCTCATATATTGTGTTCACAAATATAACTAATTCATTTTTTTTATATGTAGCTGGTACTTATAAACTTGTTGCTTTACTCTTTGTGGCTATCCAGTTCATAAATCTGGTTTAGTGGTCTTCTTGATACATTGCAGTTGTGTTGTTGACATCATTTAAACATTTTTAATTTCAGTGTTTCACAGTGACTGTATGAAGAAAATTACTGGAAGTGCCTCCTCACGTCAGGTCTTTAGATCTATCTCATTGTTTCTGTGGGACCATATGTGTGTGATATTTTGACAACCATAACCTGGCATTACTTTGTGGAACCTATAAGAATGTCTCCTTCATCTTTATGCTTTCTCAGAATTTCATTGCACCAGTTTGGAAGGCCATAAACAATACTATTGTTAATAGCTTTTTCTTTGGAGTAACAGATAACTTATCTTTTCCTGCAGTGCACTTTCTATTTCTTTGTGGGATTTCAACCATAAGTAATAGTAGAAGTAAAGTTGTTATATTTCAAATTAATGTTGTAGAACTAAAACTATCTAGAGATACCTGCATAGTATCATTTTCATGCATTTTCCTAAGCCACATAAAATTAGATAAACACAATTTGGATATAAACTATAGGATCAGATTATGCAGTCTTACTTCTGAAATACTGATAGTCTCATTGAGTGTGTGCTCATGGTTTTTAACAAAATGTGACCCAAAACTTGGAAATACCCTTTACACATTGCAGAGCATGCATCATTTACACACAGTTCTTCACTCTTCTACCTTTCATGTGACATATTGCACAAGGATTAGGGGTTCTTGCATAAATTTAGTTTTTTCACATAACTTGACAGTTGTGATATTAACTGTTTTTACAACATTCTTTCTCATACAGCCATTTCCTTTACTATCAATGTTTATGTGGTTTACTACATATACAATTTGCTCTTACTGATTGGAGCCATTTTCTCCATTGTCAACCCTTGGATATTCTTCACATTCATATTTTTTGTATGTTTAGTTTGTTTATTAATGGGAGGATGTCCATCACAGAATTTGTTTTTACTTTTACCCATTGTTAGTGTTTGCCCTTCATGCTGTAATGTCTTTGTTGTGAGACATATATCTCTACACTATTATTTTTGTTCTCATTCTCATGATTTTTATCATCAGTATCACAATTTTACTTATGGTACTGTGTAACTGTTATGTTCTTTGACTCATTTGTCTGCTGGGTTGTGTTGCAAGTTATTTATTTTTCTGCCAGCTAATCTCTGCATATGTTTAATTTTTAAGATGTTTCCTATTCAAGGGAGTTTTGCCAGAAGGAACTGATTATGGTTTTAGCAATTTAATACCACGTTTTAATCTTGATGATCATTCCCCTTAAGAGCCCTGTGAGCAATATTCTTCAATGCTTTTTTCATCAAGTTGTAACTGGCACTTGCTCCTTCCCCATGAAAATGAGAAGCATAATTCTTTATTTATTCATTCAGCATATGTATATGAATTTTTTTTATACACTTTATAATTTCACACACTATCCAAATTAACAAAATATCTTATGCAGCTGGTCTGTCTTGTTTGTTTATTGTGATGTTCCAGACCATCATGAACACAAAATGTAGTTTGCATTACTTTTGCAATTTACCTCCTGGTTTATGTACCCTTTAGCAGATGTCATATAGGCTGGCATGGGAATTAATCTGGATAATTTTTTGCCATTCTTCCTTCAACACATCAGTGTATTTTTAGTTTCAAGATGCTGAGTTCATTTTTGGAACTGCTTGATTCTTTCTTCATTTTTCTTTGAATTCTCCTTAATTTGGCTGGATGTACAACTCGTTGGCTTGTTACAATAAGAGCTACAGCACCTGGAGTATGTCCATTCATATATCACTGTATGAACAGGACATACTATTCCTCTATTCTTTCTACTTTGTTACACCACCAACTACCTCCCACTATTGCCTCTGTGGGTACAATGCGCTATTATTTCTTTCAAAACCAACTCCACTGCCTCAATGAAAGGGCATCTAGGCTGAAGATATACCCTACTGAGAATAATGCCTTATGTTTGAGTGTCCTATTCTCTATTCATTCTGCTTCAAATCCAGTTGTGTGAATTATTTTTATGGATCTGTATTTTACTTTGGTGTAGTCTAAATTCTTATCTTCCTGCTCTTTAAATTGTAAGTTAATAATTTTCATTTTCATCTGATCTCACTTTATTTTATGAGTACTCTGGCATTCAGAATTTCAGAGTTAAAACCACTTGATTTTAATTTTATATTTATAGAATTAAAATTAATTTCAAGCAATTACTTACCTACAAAATATGTTTCCACCTACCTCTCCATAACTAGGTTTTAAACTTCAACTAAAATCTAAATTATGGAGGGAAAGCATTGCTTGTGTAAAATATCCTAACACGTGCACAATAAGTCACATGGAAAGTATAATATAGGTGAGTGGCATATGCTTTGAAGTGAAATATAGAAGTGCATGTTTTGTTGACAGCATGAGTGCAAACTTGACAAATGAAGATTTTAATTATTTAATATAAGAGGTAAGAATAATCTGATTTGAAATTCATTTTAATTCTAAAAATTTAAAGTGTATAACCGGTAGTGACTAACCCATAGAAGCTAAGAATAGAGGGCAAAAACTGCACAATAAATAAAACAAGCTTGTAACAATGAGATTTTAGTAGACTAAAATTACAAGTAATATTACAAGAGTAATTAATAGGTGTGGGAAAGATGAAAGACCTAGTTCTGGAGAAAAATATAACTATATTAAAGTCAAGGTAAACATAATCGTGTTCATTAGAGCTGAGTGATTAGTGAAATTTGCTTATCAGTTAATCCTCGTGTTCATTAATCAGTTACATATGATTAATCAGTTATTTTTACATAAAACTAACCTTTTAGCTTCCAGTTGTTTTCAGTTTTTAAGACACTTTTAATTTGATAGACATCTTCAGCACAACAGTTTTGGATTAAAGTACAAACCTGTAAAAAATTGAAAATACTGTTAATATCATTCTATGAGGTTTTTCCACAGAAGTTCACAAGATTTCTAAAAGTTGCCAAATTAAATCTTCTCTAAAAGGAATTGTCTCTAGGTTTCATGTGATAAAACTAATAAGGATTTTTGTTGCAGTGTTTGGTAGATAATATATAGTTCAGTGAAAATAAATTCATGCTGATCCTAGAAAAAGAACAATGTTTATTATTTGTCAGTAATACTTGTGATACAACAAGATGACCTCTTTGTAGATATTGAAATAGTTTATAAGATAGAAGTAAAACAATAAATTTTAAAATCACAGTAATATAAAAATGGCATTCTGTAGATGTTTGGAACTTTTTTCTTTTTCTGTTATCAGTGTGAAAAACTTCAAAACTACTTCACGATTTTTTGAAATCAAACACCATAAGATTTTAAGTAAGAAGATATTGATATTAGTGGACATTTTCCTTTTTAAATGCTATCCTATCTTGCTAAAGCTAATTAAATAAGTCTTGTTTATGTAAGTAGGCTAACAACTTAATGATATTACATACTGTTAGACATTTGTTAACTTACATTTAGTAATTTATAACAAACTGAATTGAATGTTTACGTTATTCATCAGTCAAGATTTTTTGAGTGAATAAATAATGAGCATTAACATGTTCTAACTTTTCTAATTAAAGCAATCCTACTCTGAGTAGTAGTATTACATGTTATTTGTCCATATCTATTAGTTTCTGACAAACTTGGTTAAACAAGCAAGTTAAGCAGTAGCACACATTTTTAAGTGGATGAATATCAATGAACATTTACTCTTTTTAATTTTTTTTAAACAATCTTACCTTAATTAACACTGGTTTTGTTTGTATTTTATGTTACGTAAGTCAAACATAAAGTTAAGGATGCATGATGATTTAGAAGTATTAGTTAAGCAAAAACGTGTTATTGAGGTTAGTTTTGTAAACAATGGCTATGATGTAGCACCTTCATGTTCGTGGGATGCTAGAATTAAAATGAATGCATACAGCCATAGACAGTCACTCTATCAGAAGTTGTAAAAACTAATAATTATTACTAAGATAACTTAAATGATCTAAAATATTAGTGATCAGAAACACTAATTTGTATTTGACAGCAGTATAAAATATATTCTAGAACTGTGGTATCAAGTTTTAACTTTCTAGTGTCAATATTCCATTGAAATTGTAATTTTAAAGTGTTTTTTCTGAGAAACAGTGATGAATTTTTATTCCAATTTGTAATATTTATTTTAACATGCCTCCTGAAATCACTTAGCACCTTTAGTACTTGTGTGCTATAAAGCCAAGTAGATTTGATCTCTCCCAACCACCCCTTCCTTTTCTGTGATTCAGAATGCACCACTGATAAACCATTTTGTTTCAAATATATTTTATTTTAAAATGTTATATTTGAAGAGCTCGGAACAAACCCAAATAAATTAATCATGAAAAGCTAAATTATATTAAATCATGCTTGTCATTTTATTTAAACCCTTGAATGGTGTTCTGGGGATAAAAACTTCTTTTATGAGGACTGTCTTTAGTTACATTACTGTGTGTTCTATTCAAAACTTTCTTAATTGTAAAAAGCAAACAAACAGGGTTGGAAATACTGTAGACATTGTTTACTCAAATTTACTCAAATTACACAAAATGTAATTCTAAATAACAGCATGGAGCCAAAATAAGGGTTTCTAGTTTGAGGAAATAATGTCAACAGTATCTCTAGCCTTGTTTGCTTACTTTTTTTATATGATCTCTTTTTGCAGGTTTTTAAATTCCCATTATTTATTTTATCTTGTGAATCAGCAGAAGGCACATGCTTAACTGTAGTAAAATACTTGAATGAGTCTCTTTGGCTCATTAAGAGTATGTGGTGATTTTTCAGTGGATATGTATGTGAATGTGTTTAATTACATACTCATGGGATATGTAGAAACCTACAACTATTAAATGGGATTCTATTTTCTGATAAAATTTCCTTAAGAATAGTATTTTTTGTCACAAATTGGATTAACATTTTTTTATTTGGAAAACACAAGGAAAATTTATTGGGTGCTTGGAAGATTGAATCTATAAAATGGCACCCATGGAATCTTGTTCTGATAACTTTTTATCTCCAAAGTTTCATTAGCATTTAGTATCTGAAGTTAACTATAAATAGGCATTTGAATTTCATTGTAAAGATGGATGTCCTAAAGTGTGGCTTTTGAAATCAAAAACATATTCTTTCAGTTTTCAAATAATAAAATATGTAATTTAGTAAATGAATTAGCATTTGTTTGCAACTGTGAGATGTCACATCAGATCAAAGGAATGTGAAGGAGAGGGGTGCAATACCAAAATTTCATAATGACAAATCTGTGAAATCCATCCAAAAAAATATATATTTCTATCTCTATTCCCAAATTGTGAGTTATAGTTTTACTATAATTTTAGTTATAGTTTCACATTAATAAGTCATTAAAAGCTTACTTGAAAGTAATTTCATGTAAATTTTTACTTTTACTTAATAATGAGAGATTAATGTGACTAATTGTGCATTGTATTTTCATATTCTGACTTTGCACTGTGTACATACAACAGAATAAAATCTTGCATGATTGATGAAGAAAATGGCTACTAACACCTCTTTTTTTTTTTTTTAGTTTAAACTAGTGATTAAACATATTATGTATTATAATAAAGAATATGAAACTAAAGAAGGATAGTTTAATTTATACAGTTGTTCTTGATTTGTTTGTGTTAATTAAGTGTGCAGTAGGCTGGTATTTTTAGAGTGGATTTCATATTGCACTATTTTTAGTACTAATACTAGAAATGTAATAATTACTGTAGAAGTATTGCTGAATTAGAATGTTTTCAGCACATCAGTAAGCCTACCATTACATTCAGAACTGAGACAAACAGAATGGAACAAGAATATTTAAGCACTTTCCCATAATGCTTGTTTTAATCTGTGTGTGAAATCACAGTAGTCGTATTGCACTATTCTGATATTTGTTCAGAACCAATTCACCTTTCTGTATGGTCATAATAGCATTTATCACCTTTTTTTTTTTTCTAACTCCTATATTTTAAGATGCAAACAAAACATTCCTTAGTCCCTTTATGCAATTATTAGCTTTATACTGATGATCATAGCAGAACAAAACAGGTATCAATGAAAATAGTCTAAAAGACAAAGCATAAACAACTAATTCCCCATTATAGTGTTAGAAATGAAATGACATTCAGCTGTTATAAATGTAATACCAAATACGGCAGATAATAATTTCTAAATAGTATCAACTCCAGTGATGATGGAGAACATTAACCAAGCATTGCTTGTTTTGTCCTTGAGACATCTGGTGTAGTTCTGAACAATGTTTGGCAAGCATTTGCATCCTGATGCTACAATTGTTTTTATGAGTAGGACAAATTGCTTCTAAGATGCTGAAATAGCTTCTAATTTTGTAGATCAAGTACTGGCCCAATCTTGATTCCTACTTATATGATCTTGATAGATCGGACAAAATATCAGTTATGTTCATAATCAGATTGAATTATAAATTCAGAACACACAAATACTACTCTTGCAATATTGTAGATCAAGTTTAAAATCTGTCTCTTAGGTGGTATTAATAGTTGAAGAGTCAGTGTCTAAAGCTTTATAAGCAACTATCTTGGTATAGGTCACTTATCAAGAAAGTACCAAGCCTTCAGGGAAGATGCCACTGTAACCTGGGATGGCACATATAGATGTATAGAGCTAAATAACAGGATCTTAAGTTCAGCATAGAAAATATAGGGGTCAGAACAAATACCATCTTCTTAAATTCTTGCTTTTGGTTCTTTTTGTAATGATATTTTCTGGTCAGTATTGAACATTTTATTGGACTGAAAATGATACTAGAATTGCTGATGAAATTACATCTGAAATAAACAAGCTAGTGCTGTGAAGAAAGTGAACCAAATGAATCAAATTTATTTTATAAAAAAACCTCAGGTTATAATACATTACATATTTTAATCAAGGTCAAACCTGGCATGATACCCATAAGTATAGTAAAGATTGGTTAATTACATTGTGCAGATGGGTTGTTGAATCCTATTATGTTAAATCAAAGAAGTATACTTTGCTGTCTGGAAAAAACAACAACAACAAAACACTTCATATCAAGCTCAGGTTAGATTGCATGGTGTCTTTTAAAGATAGGTTTCATCTCTAAACAAGTTGGTGTGGATTAGCCAAACAGCTAGTTTCAATAAACAACAGAATAGCTTGTGTCAGTATTATAACACTTGTTTAAAAAGGCTTTATTCAAGTAGAAACATGATGAAGCAAATTAATATGCATCATTCTTTTGTCATTGGTGCTTGACTTTCTTTGCCTCATCTGTCATTTTCTCAACTGGTGTTATCTTTGTGGAGGTGAAGAGAAATCTGGTATACTTTAACTTGTTCTTCATAGCATCACAGAATTAGTTAACCCTTTCCATGTGGACTTGGCTGATTTAACAAGTGAACGTGTAATTATGTTATGTTAAAGTTACATTCATAACTTAACTATATGCCTTTATTATCAATGCATGTAAATAAACTTGGTATAAAAACATAATTTATAATCCACATTTTTTCATTATCTAAGTGTTAATTTCAAAAGGAAATATTAAAAGCTTTCAACATTTACCTCTCTGTGTCATTTAACATGCACGTTCTCTTGGCTGTTTTACATTATATAACTTCAGTATTGATTTTTCTATTGTTTAATCTGTTAGAAACACAAACTGTAAGTAATGACAAGCTTCAGTATAAAAGTTTAAATATCTTCTTAATTTGCTGAGGTATTAGTAGATTTTTCCATTCCAGATAAATACCACCCATCTTTCCATAATTTTCAAGGCAGTTTCCTAAACCACACTTCTTACTTGGTAGACATGTTTATAATATATATAACAAGCACTTTCTTTTCTATATTGAGCATACAACCATCCTTTTGAACTTGGCAGTAGAATATGCTACTCAAAGGAAGTGCTAGTTATATGTTGACAAAGTTAATTGCTTCTAGTAGTATTGCAATTTTCCCAAAAGGGGACCAGTGGCCACCTAGAGGGGTCACCTGTTTTAACCACTCTACAGTGGTGTTTTGTCAGTTAGTAGACACTAAAATTATATCACATTAGGGATGCTTCATGTTGCAATTTGTACTGTCATGATAACAATAAAATGTGCACATTGTGTGAATCACTAGACAAATTATGTACTCTGTATGCTGTAACATAGCATTATTTATGGATTTTTGAAGCAAGAAATAAAATCAGTTTTTACTTTTAATTTTGGTCTTATTTAATCTTCAAACAGAACAAATTTCTGGACCTTGAATATACTTTTGCTTATAGTTTATGGTTCACAGTTTGTTTCAGTGTATGAGAAACTGCTAATTTGGTCTTGCTGTGATGTATTTGTTGTGGTAAAATAAGCAGCTTCCTGGCCCAACATGGCCAGGTGGATTAAGGCATTTGGCTCGTAATCTGAGGGTTGCAGGTTCATATCTTTGTGACACCAAACATGCTCGCCCTTCCAGCTGTGGGTGCATTATAATGTTACAGTCAATCCCACTATTTGTTGGTAAAAGAGTAAACCAAGATTGGTGGTGGGTGGTAATGACTATCTGCCTTCCCTTTAGTCTTACACTGCTAAATTAGAGATGGCTAGTACAAATAGCCCTCGTGTAGCTTTGTGTAAAATTAAAAACAAAAACAAAAAAAACAAAGCAGCTTTCATGGTAAAGACCAAGTTATAAAACTGTAAAAGGAAAAGAATACTGATCTGAAAACGTTATCAGTCCAAACTCTGAAGATAATTACACTGAATATATGACAATAAATAATACATTCAAAGAAGAATAAAAAAATATTATTCATTTTATTTCGAAAATTTTAACTTTTTCATTTTGGTGTTGCAGATGATTTTGTTACAGTTAGTGTTAGGGTAAGGAAAATAACAATATAAAGCTTTACAGAAAAACTTTGTAATCATATAAAAGGTTCTAAATGCTATACAAAGTGAAATATGAAAACTAAGATGAAAAGAATTATTTTTATTCTTGGCATGAACATAAATAGTTTGTAAATTATCAGTTTTGAAAATGTGTAAGTAGAAATACTACCTCAACAAATAGAGGTTTATGCAGTTCAGTACAAAGACAATAAAGCTGTCTTCCTGTAATATATTCTCCCTCCTTACTGGCTAATCATGAAAAGATAAAAGTAGAAACTGCAGCTTAAATTATTTACATATGATTTTGAGGTGGTCATAAAAAAAACTACCAGGAAAGACAATTTTGCCAGCTTTAAGATGTAGATAGTTTATTTGATGTATAAACATGTCATGTTTCTGGATTTTCAATACAGTTTTTATTTGATTTTCATCAGAAATTATATTTTTTTACATAAATGTCTCGATTGAAAAAAGTATGGTTTTCATGTTGTATAGTTTCTTAGGATCACAGCTAGCACAAAACAGTGGGATTTCAATGTAATGTTTTCATAATCATCATATTTAAGTAATAATTTATTCTTATTTTGGTTGTAGGATGTGGCTTGGTTTATGATGTCCTGTGTCCAAAGTGACCAATATTTGGGAAAACAAACTTTGATGAAAAATGTGTTTTCACGTTATGTTTATTTTGGTGCTGTTTTAAAAACATGTATGATGGGGTTACTGTGCTACTTTAAACCATCTTGTCTGTAGTTTCTATTAAATATCAGGAAATCCAGAGGTTTCTTGCCACTTAGTATGAGACTGAATTACACTTTTTGAAAAGGGCTAGTTGTAACTGATGTATGTCTGCATTACATATAGGCAGGTAGAGAATTTATTTTAGTGACCTTAAGCCCAGAAAGTTATACAGGCAAATAATACAGTTTCTCATTCTGTCTATTAAAAAAAGGGCCAGTGTCTTATTTCTAGTATAACAAACATCTTAGAAATTTGGTAATCGTGTTATAAAATATCAATAATGTGTATTATTTTAATGTTCCTTCTTTAACTTACATTTAGTTGAATGTTGTATGTATAGGCATATATTTTCTTACATGTTTCTCATAGGTTAATAATATTCTCACACAAATGTTATAATATTTATTTACATGAATTACACAAATTTTAAAAATGATACAAACATTTTGTTCTTTACTGTATTCATAATTGTATTACTAATTTTAAGAGATCCTTCCTATCACTTTTTTATTGTATATTACTTTTTAAACACTTTTCAGGTTTTAACCTCATAACTTATGTTGTTAGTGCTTTTCATGATTTTTTCTTGCATTTAATTTTGTTCTGTAGTTTTAACCTTACAGCTGAGGTTAGTAATGCTTTGCTTGTTTCTGTAATTTCTTAATACTGTTTTGAAGTTTTAATTCTACTGCTTAGCTTGTTAATACTTTTCTTTTTTGGCTCTTGGTATTTTTCTAATGTTTTAACACTATAGCACTAGTTTATTAATGCTTTCCTTGTTTCAATAGTGTGTTTTTGGTATTGCTGTGATATTTTAATCTTACAACTGAGCCTATTAATGCCTTTCTTGTTTTCGTTTAATAATCAGACCTCCTGTAATGTTCCAAAGGAGACGAAGGAAATACCGTGAAGGATTTGATCATCGAGGACCAAGGCCAAATTTGAAATATCTTCGACGAGATATCAGAGAAGGTTTTTAACAAAATTTTCTATGTTTTACAGATCTGTCTTAAATATGAACATGTATAAAAACTAACTAGTTTTATTTCTTTGTAGTACATGAAACTGTATAGTTTTAATAACTTTATATCAGGGTTCATATGAGTCAAAGAATTTCTGGAAAATCAGGGAATTCTTACTGATTATAGTTGTAGTCACAGGATGCAACCAAAGATCATGTCAGGTGACACTCACTGCAGAATATGTGAGCAAGCAGTAGTTCTTGCTGACTTTTAATTTGCTGTGCCTTCAGATGCCTTTCTTCCTTTCTCTCCACCATTCAAATTGCACATTATCTGTTTTCCCAGTATATTTTAATACAAAGCATGCATTGGTTGTCTGGAGTGGTGTTGTTACATTTACCTACAATGGTTAGCTTCTAGTTCACTTATGAAATATTCCTGATTATTAGGTAGGCTCCATTCAAGTGAATATTGTGCATACCTGTAGATTGAACATAAATATAATGCCTATAAAGTGCATTTTTAATGATAACTGGCCAATTGATGAGTGGTATAAATTATGGTTGTCCCAGATAGATGACAAAAATGTAGGGTGTGGCACAAAACTAGATTTGCCAAAAATGGGCAAGGAAACATTATGTATTCATGCTAAGAGTAGCAAGCATCAGACTTTCTTGGAAAGGTAAATAAAAGAAATAATGTATTGATATGAACACATTTTTGCCAGCAATTAAACAACATCAGTGGTCATAACAAAAGAGTGATGGAGTTTAAAAATGAAAAAGCACACATTCTAATTTATTTTAAAATAAAAATGAGATTTCATGAGAAGGAGTGTTGTGGTTGTATATTTGTACTTGGCATGCCTTCTTGTGACTTGCATATATTTAATTTTTTAATCATAGTCATCATGAATATAAAAAGAAAGAAAAAGCACACATAAATTTGATGTATACCTTGTAAGAAATAAGAGTAAGACAGTTTAAAGGTAAGAAACCTGTAACTGAACAAAACCATTGAATTCTTGTGTGACCAACTTGTATGAACCCTGTTATATGTAATAATTTGTTCTGTTTCATACAGTTCATTACATTTTTTTATTTATTACAAATTTAAAGCATCTTTTTGTTATTTTTGAACGAATTTTAATACATATATTAAACAAAAGAAAGAGGAAGAATTTTGATTTCTTGCCAGTTTTTCAACAGAATGGTTATAAAATCCAGACATTAAACATCTTAGACAAGCTTGTATGGATCTGAGAAAACAAGATTGTATGGATCTGAGAAAACAAGCTTGTATGGATCTGAGAAAACAAGATTGTATTGGTCTGAGGGGAAAATGCTTAAATTTGACAATTCAATTTTCTGCCTTTATGATGCATGCAAATCCAAATTTCTGATTAATGTGAATTTGTTATAACCCAAAACAAGCCAAAAATAAAAAAATGCTGCACCAATGGAAAGGATTCCTGAGTACAGACTATAATGTTGGAATAAAAATAAATTGTATCACTTGAAAGAATCTCAGGGTACAGGTTATAATGTTGAAACAATATAGCCTATACCCTGGGATCCTTTCAATTAGTTGCAGTTTTTTATTTTGGCTTGTTTTTGGTTTTAACAAACTATGTGTGTGTGTGTGTGTGTGTGTGTGTGTGTGTGTGTGTGGGTAAATACCCTTGTATACAATACATTAAGTTTTCAGTTCAGTATGAACACTAGTAATTCACTGTTTTGGAAGCATTTTAAGAAGAATGTATGTAGCCAAAATAACAACCTTGCTAGTTTTATTGTTCTGTGATCTTTTCCAAAAAATGTTTTGGCAAATTAAAGGTTTATAATTTAATGATATTCATTTTTGATATTTCATTTACTGATTCAAGTTATTATTTTATAGATAATATTTTTGTTCCAGGATTCATGAAGGACACTAGGAAAGAGAGGTAAGTTAATTTTTTTATCAGATTTTGTTTTTTAGATAACTTCTTCTAGAGCTTATTACAGACTCTAGTAAATAAAAGAGAGACATTAAATATTGAATCTGTTTTGTTTTTTTCCCTTGGTTATAAATACAGTTTTTAAATCAACTTTCCAGATGTTATTCATTTCACTATGAAAATTGTAACGTATAATAAATCATATGAAATACTGTGATTCACTGATAAAAAAAAACATTTTACTTTTTTACCAGTTTAGAAGATGATTTCTTTTACACAGGAAAACTAGTGGCAAAAAAATTTACTTCAGATCTTTCCTCAATGATCTCATTCCTTAATCTGCATTGTAATAATTCTTTTAATTTAAGTAACAAAAATGCTGTGACTGATCTAATGACAGACATTATCAGTTTAATATGATGTTACATTATATAGCACATCAAATTCAGCTTTCTGTAATATTAAAATAACTGCATTTGTGTTTAATGAAGAATATTTCAATCTTGTTGCATGCAGTGAGTGTGTCAAGACATAAATTTTTATCTTTAGATAATAAACTATATTTGTCTTCTATAATGTCAGAATGATTCATTAAATAAGCAAAGGTATTTTTGAAATACAGATCATCAGTGGATCGCTATGGAATGAGAAGGGATATCTTTATGAATGGGGTAAGTTCATGTGCATGTATAACTGTATATTGTGTTGCATTGTGCATTATGAGGCATTAAAGTAAGATGGCTTATTTCATTCTCATTAAACTACATTCAGTTCTCTGTGTATTAATTTCATAAATGTTAATGGTTGGAAAAATACTAAATTTTACTATCTGTACTAAAGAAATACACATTATCAGGCAACAACTTGAGTGTACAGATTTGTTATTAATAAATAAAAATGTATAAATTATCTCACTGTCAGCATCATCTAGCATTAAAGATGTTATCAGTATGATGGAAAAAGGAATTCATATCACTGTGATGTTTTAAAATTTTTCAGTATTTAATTTATATTTCACACAGAGTAAAGAACTTTGTATTTATGAAGCCATCCATAACTTGATTTTTTAAACTCTTGTTTCTGAGGAGAAATCTCTTTCCAGTTAAAAATTATTTATTTCTCTTTTACGTCCTGTTTAGTATTGTGGTAATCAAACTTTTTGTATCTCATCTGCACACGATCAAATAGAAAACATCCTGCATTCAAATTAGGTACTCTCACCTGAGCTGGAGATATCTCAGTTTTGAAAAAGTAAACCCCTGTCACTCTTCCCCTCTCACAAATCAGGCATGTCTCGTTCTTTTCTCAATGTTGCACAACAACAAACAACTAGCTGGGTGTCAACTTTTTGTAGCAGTTTTAACTTCATTTGCTAACAATCAAACCTTTGATCCCTACCATACCAAGTGAATACTCTACCAGTTTAGCTAATGGGTTAATCTGCTAGCTCCTGGTAGTAAGGTGCATTTTAAGAACTCAAACTCCATACCACCAGGATCCATTTTTTAATGGGTGCTGTGGGAATAATTATTTGCATTTTTATTTTTAATTTGAAAAGCATTTTTAGTACAAACTATTTGTATGAACAATTTTTTTTTAATTTCTATGCTAGGAAAAATATTAAGTTCATATTTTCTATTTACAGTTTTTACAATTTTTTAATAGTCTTTGCATATTACGTGTAGGGCTTTCTGGATTACATGCGGGAATATCACCCTCAGAGACCACCAATGCCTCCTATGCCATTTGGAGCAGCTGTAAGTTGTTTTATACATAAATCTGAAATTAAAATGAAAACAAACACAGTAACCTTGTTTTTACTGAAATTAAAATAGTCTACAGTGATTGAGCTCAAGAATATATAACATTACAATTCAGAGTGTGATCTTAGTAATGATCTTAGTTTGATCTTTTTAGCTTTATAATTAAAAACAAATATCATACATCTTTCAGTCCTACTTTTGTTTGCTAAAGTAAATTAGAGTTGTTTATAGATATTTAGTTTCAGATCATAGAAAAATCAGTCTTCAAAATACTGGTAGTTTGTTAGTGTTAGATCAGTACTGCTGGTTGAAATTCAGAGATTATAGAATGAAGGTTGGTATAGTTTCAGATTATATTTTATTATCTCAGAAGAGCTGTCTAAGACATACATACTATTTCAGTCATCCTTATGTTAACCTATAACACTATGTAACACAAATTTTGTCCCTGGATAGTATATATTATTTCTTAATTGCTTATTTTAGGTCAGTATATTGGTTAAGTTGATGATTTTTGATGTTGAAAACAGGATGAAGTAAACATAGTGTTAACGATTTTTGCAGTCAGCAGCAAAATTCTGTATTCTTCAACTCTTCAGGTTAACTAATTAATTTATAATTAAAAATTTACTTCATAACTCAAAATAAGATTTGTATACATAAATAATAAACTGAACTTAATTACTATGCCAACATCTGTTGGGTCTTTTAATGTTATGTAAGGTATATAGCAATTGGTCTAATTAAGCATGGCATGGACTTTAAGAGCATGGAATCATTGCATTATTAATAAAAAATTCTCAAATTGACTTGTTTCTCAGAAAACTGAGGGAACTGCATGTAATTCATCTCTTCACACATAGTTTAATAATCATATAGCGAGGTTCTGTTGTATTGCACGTAGTTTAGTAATGATATAGCGAGATTCTGTTGTATCACACATAGTTTAATAATCATATGGCGAGCTTCTGTTGTATCACACATAGTTTAATAATCATATAGAGAGCTTCTGTTGTATCACACACAGTTTAATAATCATATAGCGAGGTTGTGTTGTATCACACAGTTTAATAATCATATAGCGAGGTTCTGTTGTATCACACATAGTTTAATAATCATATAGCAAGGTTCTGTTGTATCACATATAGTTTAATAATCATATGGCAAGGTTCTGTTGTATCACACAGTTTTTCTCATTCTCTGCAACACTGATTAAAAAAAAGTACTCAGATAACATCTGATATTATTACAAATAGTTTTTTAATTACAGTTAAGTGTTGAGCGAGAATTTTCTAGAGTGCTCTATTAAAGTTCTGTGAGAATTCTGATCTTCTCCAAGCTACATCTGCTGGAGAAAATATATTTCTTGCTATTTAAGAAATGTATTTGTCTGTAAACCATAAACAACTTTTAGTTAAGAGTTTATAGAAATGAGTGCTACTAATTCTCAAGCTGCTCTCCAATCAGTAGATAAAAATTAGAGATGGCTAGCCTAAACTTTAAGGGCTCTAAAATAGATGTTTAGGCTATTTATGTGCAAGATGCCATTCAGGTTGAAATTTTCAATCTTAGTTGTTGTTTTTTAATTTTGAAGATAATATTATGTAACACAAATTTTGGTTCTGGATAGTGTGTGTTATTTCTTAATTGCTTATGTTGTAAAAGTACAGAAAATGGTTGTTGTTCCCTTCAAACTTTGCTTTTGTGACCTGGATAATTTAGAAACAAATGTATTTTCTGTGTAAAAGCAGGCAAATTTACACATTTTCATTTACATAAGGTCTGAATAAAACAACATATGAATCAAGATTTACATGTATTTATGCTAAAGTTATACAAAAAATGGACAAAAATGTTTAGAAGTGAGTAGTTTTTCAAGATTTCTGACTGTAATGTAAATCACCTTCATGTATCAGCCCCCAAATATAGTCTA
Source organism: Tachypleus tridentatus (assembly GCF_004210375.1). Taxonomy (NCBI): domain Eukaryota; kingdom Metazoa; phylum Arthropoda; class Merostomata; order Xiphosura; family Limulidae; genus Tachypleus; species Tachypleus tridentatus. The sequence goes on along the minus strand of NC_134832.1, from coordinate 117,537,696 downwards.
CCATCATTTTTTTTGTTTTTAAGCAATTGGGAAATAACACTTTCTGTCGAGGAACAAGGAAAAGTAAAAAATTTTGTTACGTAGTGTAATATATATAATACAAAATTCTGCTTTCCTTTTTTTTTTTATTTGAAACAATAAGAAAGCAGTAAGGAGAATTTAATCAAAATGTGGTTTAATGTTAATTTGATTTTGTGTAATCAAACCATCACATGATTAAATCAAATCTTGGTCTGATCAACAATACTGACTGAAAGCTCCTAGAATCTGAACAACTGTTTAGATGAATGATGAGAAGTCAATTTGAAATTACATTCACCTATTTAATACTGATAGGTTTTGATGGTGTTTACAAATTGCTTTGTGTTACCATTTTAACTGTACTTTTTGAAAAAAAATTATAACTCTAGTTGTGCCTTACTTTTAATTCAAATTGTTCTGTGATGCCTGTGTTCTCCACTTGAATTTCTTCTAGAAATATGATATAGAGGGCATTTTGTTTCATGATACAGTACTTAAATTAGTTAACAAAATACTGTTATGAATATAACTTAAAAGTGAGCAAGTTTCGATAATTAATCCCTTGTTTGTGTTTATTCAGCCCCCGTTTCCTGTTGATCCTGTTGCATTTTATGATCGATCTCTCCATCCTCCAGACTATGGCCCATCTCGAGGTAGAGGTGTGGACAAGAGAGCTGTGAGTAGTGTAGGTTGGGTTTTGGTTTTTGTTGGTGTTTTTATGCTGTGACATGTATTAGATGTAAGGATTAGAGTGACTCTGTTGTACATCAGTTGTATTAACAGACTTCATGAAGTATTACAGGTCTAAGAAATAATTAATTTTTTCACTTGTTTCCAAAAGTCTGAGAATGTCTTGTATATCAATTTTAACTAGTGAATCAGATGTTATGAAGAAAATTATGCTAGTGTATTTTAAGGTTGAATGCTAAAGTGCTTATGTTGATTTTTGTTTTTGTCAAACTTTAAAGAAGACAGAATTTATACTTTAACTTTTGTTTTTCACTTCAGTACGAACGATCAGTTGATGATTTTCTGCGACGAACAGCACGTCCTCCCAGTCGTGGAGATAGACGATACAGGGACAGAAGATGAAAGATGGTAGAATATGTTAAGTGTAAAATTCAAGAATAATGAAGATAGCTGATGTAAACTGTAACGTGTGCATACGAGTTGAACTGTCTTCTTATACACGACTTGGAAATGAAAGAAGCAAGTCATTGAGAAACATTGAAGTAAGGTACAGTTCAATAACCTGAGTTACACTGTACAGATAAACTAGGCATCAAAAGATTATATTCTTTTATTTAAGGTTTTTGATTTGTGCGTTGTTTTCATTCAGTATTTAATTTACTAGTTCATCAAGGTCTCTATTTGTAGCAGTGGGAGAAAAGAGATTTTTCACTTTAAGTAAGGAACTACAAAGCTTCAAGGCTTAAAAAGTGTTTAATGTAACAGTAGTCTGTGTATGCTTTTATTTTTGTTGTGCTATTTTAATAACAATCGTGTAGTTCATTATCTGCCTTGTAACTTCCTGTACCATTGATAATGGTTATAACTGAAAATTGTTCAGTATGAAGAAATTACAATGGACCTTATATCTACATTGTAATGCACTTTAATAATTCATTTGTAATGAGATATTTTGAAATCTTGAATATACTTCTTCAAACAATAACCAATCTCAAGTTTAAGAACTAGATATTAGAATCTTATTTTATCTAAGGTAACCAACAATAATATAGTAATTGAAAGTAATGTTTATAAATAGACTAGACTTGGATTTATTGAAGAAACTAATAATGAAGGAAGTTAGTGTGTAATAATTGTTGTCAGCACTTCTGATTTTTGTTAAAACTGTTTTTTTTTAGATCATATACTTCAAGAAGAGTAAAATATTAGATACAAATTATAGAATATTTACATAAAGTCAGATACATCTTCTGTGAAGAACTTAGATTACTGATTAGACTAATATCTCAGCATAATAGGTGTTTATGTATAGTTATTTAATACCTACTTGTCTTTCCATAGTCTGAGTTGATTTGACCGTCTTTAATAACTTATGATGAATGCAAGTAATAACTAAGGTGTCTGTTTTCTTGAATTGTACTTCCCTTGTTGGCTGAATAAATAATTTAAGTTTCAAATATCTCATAGAATCGTTAGTAATGTAAAATATCTGTAAGGTTTATGAAAACAAGGAAATGTTAAAAATTCCTGGTAAAGAATTTCATAATTTCTATGTAACAGATAGTTTAAAAGAGTTGAACTTGATAAAGCTTTGTATGATATTTTTAGAAGCACCTACAGCAGGTTACGATTCTTTTATAATTTCTCTTTTTGTGTGTGTATGTATGTATCTTAACTGTTATATCTTGACTTACATTTTCAGATGTTTGATTTCATTTTTCCACTATGACCAGTCTTCCTTTAAACTGCCCCCGTTAAATACAATTTGTGTGTGATACCACATGTTATACTTTATTCAGTTTACCAGAAATATCTAAAGAATGAAACTCCTCTGATATTTGTTTCTTTCTCTTGACATATTTGTGTAAGGAAGATTGTGTGGTTGTCCATTTTTTATTGTAGTTTTTTTGTTATTTTTATATACTGTTTTATGTAGTAGTTTATCAGACAAACACTGTTAATCAGATAATACAAATGCCAAGTTTGTTCTAAAACAGTACATACAGCACATTTAAAGTCATAGGTTTAGGGCTTGATCCTAGCAGTATTGTATATCTGGCTATGTAAAGATTATTTCTTTCATTCATTATGAAAAGTAATAAAGTGCAGGATTTTGTTGTGATATCAGTAATGTTGAGTATGTCTTGTATAGATATATGAATTTTCCACAGATTTTGGTTTTTGGCCTTATATAAATCTATCTACATGAACAAAGTTCGAAAGAACATAAAATCCCAGGTTAATAATAAATTTTCTAAACCTGTAAAAATTAAAGTATCAAATTCTCAGTAGTGACTAAATGTCATTGTTCAGGATGTAATGGTATTAAATATCTATTAAATATTTCATTAAGTATTCAGTAACACAGTAGTTATTGCAAGTTGTTGCTCAGGACATATTTGCATCTGTAAAAATTCTTTAGGATTTACAAGTGCCCTTCATGTACACATTTAAAATGTATGTATAAAAGGGTCTAGGTATCGTGATGTTTTAAACCAGTTCTTTGTGATTTTGGCCAACATTGATAAACTTCTTTAGGTATTTAAAACAGTCTTTCTCAGAGTCAACATTAAGTTTACGGAACTATAACACCAAAATTCTGGGTTCCATTCTCCAAGGTAGACAATGCAGATGATCCATCAAGCTTCTTAGCATCGAAAGAAACTTCAAAATATTACAACTAATTCTGATTCGGCATGGTCAGGTGGTTAAGACACTCGACTCATAATCCGAGAGTCGCAGGTTCGAATTCCCGTCTCACTAAACATGCTCATCCTTTCAGCCATGGATGCGTTATAATGTACAGTCAATCCCACTATTCGTTGGTAAAAGAGTAGCCCAAGAGTTGGCGGTGTGTAGTGATGATTAGCTGCCTTACCTTTATAGCCTTACACTGCTAAATTAGGGGTAGCTAGCGCAGATAGCTCTCGTTAGGTTTGCGCGAAATTAAAAAATAATAATAACAAGTTGCATTACATTTTACGGGTTTGTAAGAAACTAATAATTTTCAAATAAATTGTATAAATTAACCTTTGGCAGTTGCTTCAGAACACGACCCCTTTTGGTTGTTAAATAGAATGATAATAACTTCTCCTAATTTCGTAAGTTACATGAGTTTAATTCCACTTTTTCTCCTATGATAGTTCCTCTTTTCATTGCCCGTTCCCATTTTAGTTGAATTCAATCACACACGAACATAGGAGAAAACAGATTCAAGGTTTTACCACTTTCTCTGCTATATAAAAGTCCTTCAGTGATCTGTTTATCACAGACTAAAATTAATATGCCGTTTGTTTTGTGGAGAAGTTTGAACGATGGTCGAGTATTTACAAGAATTATGATTTTAAGAAAAATATTGCAATAATGCAGTTGATGTAATTAGAAAACGCTGGGAGAATGATTGATGCTGGGAAGAGAAATTCTTTCAGGTAAAGATGTTACTTGTAGTCTTGGGTCTCCAGAAGCTAATACGCTCTTTATTTTTCTTATGTCTATTTACGGGCGACAGAGTTCCAAATGCATATTGGAAGATTCAGATCCTGTAGGCTTTAGTTTCCCATCGGTTTTTTATGAGCTTTTATACTAGTTATATTAAAGTCAAGTGCCAATTGGTCAGTTAAGCGGTCACTCTGTCTCAGAATTTCGTTTATTACAAAAGTCCAGTCCCACTTTTTCTCCTGATGCTTCATGTTTTGATTGATCGTTCCCATTTTAATTAAACTTAATCGTTAACGTTAGCGTAAATAGCTCCTTCTTCTACTATATAAAAACCAAGGAAGAAGTTCCAAGGACGTAATCAGGCATGGCATTTTGTACGTGACGCCACATTATTATGGCATCAAGCTCGAGATACCAATTATCTGTAGGGAAGAGGATGACTTTTCCTCCGGAGAACAGGTGTGTATGTAATTGCGTGGTCATCTTATGTTTTAATCTTTATCCAAAGGCACCATCATGATTGCTTCGTTATATGTGGAAGATTCAGGACCAATATGTGGTATGTTTCTGCAAAAGAAAATTTTATATTTCTTTTTTGTTTTATATTTTGCAAGTCTTGTATTGTTTTTTATTTTCGCGCAAAGTTACTCGAGGGCTATCTGCGGTAACCATCCCTAATTTTACAGTGGATGATTAAAGGGAAGGCAGTTAGTCATCACTATCCACCGCCAACTCTTGGGCTACTCTTTTAGCAACGAATAGTGAGATTGACCGTCACATTATTACGCCCTTACGGCTGAAAGGGTGAGCATGTTTGGTGCGACGGGGGCTCGAACGCCTTAACCCACGTGACCATGCCGAGCTAAAACTTGTATACAATAGTTTTGGTTTCTAGCATACGAGTGGCAGTCGAAAGGAACATAATCTACCAGTAAGGTAATTACATTTCTCGTGTATAAATGGCAGAACAAAGAGGAATCTTTTTTTTTTTGCATGATTTTTTAATTATAATTTCCATTCTTCCAACTTTTGTTTTCCCCAGAGATTCATGTTATACAGATTAAGAACTTTGCAAATCACAAAAATACTTCTGTAAAAATACTCTTCGTTTCACGCAGCGTTGTTATAGAAATTCGTAAAATGTTTTTTATTGATAAAAAATAAAAACAATTACACATGATCACATAATATGTAAAATGCACGGCCATTACTCTCTCTTTTTGTTTTTAATTCTGTAAAAATATTTGGTATCACTGATTAATTTTGCTCTTCTGTGTGTACCTCGGTTCAGAACAAGTAGTTATTTCCAAGATCATCACGTAGGTTGCTCCAACATTGAATTTCTCGAACGAAATAAATATTGATTTTTTTTAACGGCAGAACGCCACCAATTTATCGAGAAATAAAATACACCACACAAACGCGCACACAAAAACTAGTTGTTTGTGAAACTGTTTCTGTACATAAGTTAAAATATCCTTATTCAAGTCTTCGGAGAGACTGAAGTATTCCACGAGAGCCAAACGGAGTCATGTGACTAGTAGTAGTTGAGACGTCATCTCGGTCATGTGACCTCCGGTTCAGAACAAGACAGGTTATACAAGCTGTGATGATACACAGTTGTATCAACACAGCAGAAATAACAGCAGCAGCCACGACTGTCTTACTGGTACAAATTACGTTCTCTCCGTTGTTTCCTGAAACGATTAGAAAGTACGTTTTATAAAATAAGCATCAGGTGTAACGTTTTTATTATATTTTTTGTAAAACTACAAAGAAAAGTGACAATTACCCGCATAAAGTACTTCACGTCAACAGACACATGACAATAGATGAAATTTCTTTATTAATCCGACAATGAAGACCGTAAAATGGTAACTTGTTCTAACATTACGTTGTTTAATAGAAAATAGTGAAAATCATTTGAATGGCGAGAATGACGAAACAAGCATATTTACTAGCTTTGACAAAAGCTATGAATATAAATTTTAACTGCCGTGTTTCTGTTAATATTGTTAACAAAATTAGCATGTTGATGTACTATCTTTAAAATCTAACCATGTTTTGCTAGTTTTATAATTTATCTTATTCTCACTAAAAGGACGTGTTATCTTAGACCAGTAAGACGATAAGGCAGTAGGTTCCGCGCATGACTACGGATTTAACATAATATATAGCGAGTCTTAAAAATTAAAACTTGTCTTGAATTTTAAATTTGTTATCAACATTTTACAAGTACAACTACAAAATTAGTTTTAAGTTTCGACTTGAGAAAACCATGAACACAAGCTTCAGAACTTAAGCGAAACTCAACCTTTATAAAATGAATATTAAAAAATGGGAACAAACGCACCGCTATACTGACGAAACGAATTTTCCATCTATCAGCTACCAAGCTGACGACAATTAGGTGGTCTATAAAACACATATCATTTGCAATAAGAATCGACATCGTTTATTTAAATACGTTGTATTTTCGAAAATGAGGGCACTGCGAGTAATCGAGAGTTTATTTGAGACCTTTATGTAAAACACCCGTACTGATATCCAATAGTGTTCTGAATGGTGACGTAACTAGTACATTTCATTTAATAACGAGAGCCCATATGTACTTGATATTAGATGTAATAATATATTCCAATAACAATATTCACTCACTGAACCAATACGATTTCACAAGAAGATAAATAGATTTAAACTTTCGTTGCATTGTTCCGTAGGGCTTACCGCATTATATCTGTATGGAACAAGCGTATATTGTGCCATGGAAGCTATATTATACACGGATTTGCATGGTTTAGGGATAAACCTATAGGTTTTCCTACATTCACTGTTTTCTGCTGCTGTGTGTATCGTCTTTTAGCACACATTTAAGATGCAGGATTTCTGTAATATTCTCTGCACGTACATGTGGTTAAAATATATAACTGGACGAAAAACGTGGAAAATTGTTTTTGAGTTTCACGTAAAGATAAATTAATATGATATCACAAATCTAATATTATTTCATGAAATTATAGACAACGTGGTTCAGTGATTTAGAAACTGCGAAGAAAAACTAACGTAATTATTCACATAAATAAATAACGGCGAATACATACTGTTACCGCAGTGAAAGCATCCATCTAATGTATGCCGTTACCAACGAAGCCTTTCGGTTGATGTTCGAACTTGTAAAGGCTGCTTACAATTTAGAAAGTTTTAGTTCGTAATGCGTTATCGGTCGTTCAATTAAACCTTATATGTCCAAACAAAATGCAAGCTCACCAGTGTTCTTTGTGATGTCATCATCTTTTGTTCTTGTCACGGATATACCTTCAACAATGATCTCTCTCTGCAAAGGGTAGTCGGGCAGGATGGGAAAGGGGGACTCTTCCGCCTTGCGACGCCTTCTGCGTCCATAGGAGTTTGAATCCCCGCAGGAGACGGGGTCACATTCTTGAAGGCAAAACTGGACGTTTACTTGAAAGCGGACGACAACGTCATCAGAAAATTTAAAGGCGTCAAACTTCCCTTGCAACGCCTTTGTTCCTGGAACTTTTTCTAGACTTGGAAAAATGCTTGGATCGGTAGGACACCTATAGAAGAAAAGTTGGAAAATCGAACGTTCATTTTTATATGTGTATGTTATCACTCGGATAGGGATTTCAAAACTATTCACTACTAAAGATTACTGAACTTTAGAATTACCAATAGGTTTGTTTTTTTAAAACACTTTCGAAGCTATTTATTTGACAAATTGTTTGTTATTAAAGGATTCCTTATATCATATGAGTGTCACCCACTAATGACGGCTGATGACTCTAATATTGCATGGAAGACAAGTGGCACGGCGGTTTATCTACGGAATTACACTGCTAGAAACCTGGTTTCGATACCCGTGGTGGGCAAAGTAGAGAGAGCCCATCGTGTAACTTTGTGCTTAATAACAAAAACCAGTTCTTGAGAGTCAGTTCTTTTGCTCGCATTTTGTAATGAGCGAAAACATAAAGTTACTTAATGCGATGCAAATGTGGACCCTACAAGAAGTGAAAGGTACAAAAAAAACTTGGTAATGTAAGGGCTAACAAGATAAATCAGAATGAGTAACACTAGCTTAACGACCTGAAGCGTCGTTAATATCCGTAGGAAAAGAATAATCCTCGTGCACTTTATGTGACGTTATATACTCTTGTAAACAGTGTGTGCGAAATGTTTGTTTATAATAACTTTAGACTAACAGTTAACGACTGAATTAGGTAATGTGTTTAACACTCCTACGAAAAGACGTTTCTAGTCCTGATTTCTCCCAGTCCGTTCCCCTGGCTGTGGTTTCGCTAGATAGTAGATAGGGACAGTGGGAATCTCGTTAATCCATTCATTAATGGATTTAAATGGCAATTTCATTTAAATAAAAAATTATTAGCCTAATATTAATAACCTTTCAAGTTGCTCTGGGGCCTATTAGGCCCCACTTTTCGTAGGAGAGTTAATGCGATTGATTTGTAGTCTTATGTACTCTCTAATGACAAATTTTAAATTTGACTTTGCAAAGCTCGATACAGCGTGTTTAAAAAAGCAAAATGAAACCTATGTTTAGTTATCTGAAAATTAATACATGAAAAAGATTCCGCTTGATAGAAGAATTTATAAAAAAAAATAACGAAAATAACAAAGGTTACAAACACACCACTTTTTCTAAGGAGGGGTAGTTTACGGCTCTGTATATTGGAAAAGAGCACACAAGCGGGCGAATTACAGCTGCTTTTAACGCAACACGTGGAAAGTAAAGCCACTTTGGAAATATTTCTAGTTTTTATTGTGGGTTGAATATCGTTACAAAAATAATCTTTGTGTAGTTGCTAGGACTGATATATACTGTAACAAAGTTTTTTCTTTATATGTGTTTCATATAATACAGGCAATATTTCTCAGGCAAGATGAAACACATGGGTATTAAATATTATATTAGGAAAACAAAAGAAATGTTCAGAGATAAGAAACTTTGAAAGGTAGTAAATTTATCAGCATTATTTGAGGATAACTCACCCGTTGTTATCTATTAAAATAATATAGTCGTCATCACGGCCATTTCGTGCCACCAGATCTCGTGCAAGTATTCCAAAGACACCTATAGGATTACAATAACACTCTTAGTAATTGAGATTTAGAAAAAAGCAAAATAATAGTAATCGAAATTTAAACAAAAAAAGAAAAATACGACATCCGGTCTTTTAATAAATTAGAAGCGGAAAGGATAATTTCGGTTATCCAAAATTTCAAATTAAAGTTATAAAAACATTACTTTTAAGATGTGCTAGTTTAACTGAAACTAGACTACACTAGCATAACATATAAAATCTTTTATAATGGTGTTTTAGAATGTTCAAGCAAGAATACCACACACAGGCTGCTATGGGGTCAGACAGGCCTTAGACCAAATTTTTAAATTTTTACAGGGCCTTTTATTATCGCGACTAGAAAGTAAGCTGAAACAAACAAACTCATAACGGTTCCTTTTTTTTTGGGGGGGGGGGGTACAGCCCCTCACACTACACAGTAATTTAAGTTGAACATTACAGGAATTTCACAAGTACTAATTTATTACAGTTTCATTTTATGTCAACTTACTATCGTCGTCGATTTCTATTCGTAGGTATAATTCATCTCCAAGCCTAGCTCCAGTAATATCTTGCCCATTTCTGTCCGTGATACGTAGTCTGATGTTGGGAGAAGGCGCGGTGGCATTCACGACCGATGTCGCAGCTCCTCCACCTCTGGAGTACAAATAATTTGTTTAGTGGGATTTTTATCAGAGACGTAGTCAAAGAGGGGCTCAAGTGGGACCGACTAGGCATATTCATCACATATTATGTTTCAGTTTTTTACGTGTAATAAACTCGTTTTGTATTGTTTTATATAAAACAAAATAAAACTTCTATAAACACTTATATTTTATTTGATTTATTCTGGTGATCATTTTATTAAAAATTGAGATCAATTTAAACTTTCTAAGTTATTGTCCCCTTAAGATTTTCTGCGCCCATCCCCGAGTGTAAACCTAGCTACGTCACTAATTTTTATTCCCTAACGATATGATTATTTTCCGGGAAATTTTTCATTAAAATTGTAATCAAATAGTTTCACACTTGTTATACAAGAGTGCTAGTTAGTCTGTTTGTTTTTGGGATTTCGCGCAAAGCTACACGAGGGCTATCTGCGCTAGCCGCCCCTAATTTAGTAATATATGACTAGAGGAAAGGCAGCTAGTCATTACTTGCTGCCGCCAACTCTTGGGCTACTCTTTTATCAACGAATAGTGAGATTAACTGTCACATTATAACACCCCCACTGCTGAAAGGGCGAGCATGTTTGGTGCGACGGGGAGTCGAACACTTTAACTAGCTGGCTATGCCGGGTCGACAAGAATGTGTCGTTATAATTTGTTTCGGTACTTAATAAGACAGTTGGTTCTAACAGAATGAACACTTTGTCGTTTTCCAAAACGGCCTGGCATGGCCAAGTGCGTAAGGCGTGTGATTCGTACTCCGAGGTTCGCGGGTTCGCGCCCGCGTCGCGCTAAACATGCTCGCCCTCCCAGTCGTGGGGGCGTATAATGTTACGGTCAATCCCACTATTCGTTGGTAAAAGAGTAGCCTAAGAGTTGGCGGTGGGTGGTGATGACTAGCTGCCTGCCCTCTAGTCTTACACTACTAAATTAGGGATGACTAGTACAGATAGCCCTCGAGTAGCTTTGTGCGAAATTCCAAAACAAACAAATTTTACAAAACTATATTTTCCTTAACAAAAAAATGCTAATTTTAACAATTAATTTGTAATAGCACTCAAGTATATAAACGTATGTCGTACCGCAGGTAACACATAATTAATCTTATTCATAATTTTGTTTGTTTGTTTTTGAATTTCACTCAAAGCTACAAAAGGGCTCTCTACGCAAGCCGTCCCTAATTTAGCAGTGTAAGACTAGAGGGAAGGCAGTTAATCATCACCACCCACTTGGGCTACTCTTTTACCAACAAATAGTGGAATTGAACATCACATTATAACGCCCTCACGGTTGAAAGGGCGAGCATTTTTGGTGTGACAGGGATTCGAACCCGCGACCCTCAGATTACGAGTCGAGTGCCTTAATTACCATGCTATGCCGGGCTTAATTCATAATTAAATCTTAGCTAAAGGAACGCTCAACTACTTAGAGTGATATCTGTTTCTTACCTCAACAAATACTCTAGTTTTTGAATTATTTGCTATATCTTATTTAAAAAAACAACTATTTAAAAGTATTATAATTTATTTCAAGAAAATCTCAAATATTTAAATTAATAGTGATACTTTGGCTAAAACTGTAGTGTCTCATTTCCCATGTGTATGTACGGACACTTGTAACAAAAAAGCTGTTAAGAATCGGAAATACACTTGGGAAATCAAGAGAAAATATAGCTCTTAAAAAAGAAAAATCAAACTTACCCAATTAGTAAATTAAACGAGTTCGTCACAGTTTGTTGCGATGCCTCAAACAAGCATAAGAGTTGGATCATTCTGTCTCCCTTTCTTTGAATTACAGGATGATGTTGTATTACCACAGTATTGCTAAATTCACCGTTTCTCTAGAGCACAATAAGTGATACATTGGTATATTATCACAGTGTTACTAAACTATTACAGGATACACTGTTGCTTTACTTAAGTACTACTGAATTCGTCAACTGTATTAAGTAAATACGTCATACATCTATGTAATTACAAGAACAGCGTGTGCCCGTCAAACCCTACGTGTATGAGGGCTAACTCACAAGGAATACCCAATGTTCTTGTTGTCTAATTGTACAGTGGTATTTTTACGATGTTTATAACATTAACTTAAGACGATTACTTAAGTAACGTAAACACTCGTGGAAACGAATAAATGTAATTAATTACCTTTTGGTGACTTGTAAATAACGCAATACCATTATATTTCAATATAAATTTAAACAAGGCCTAAAAATAGACAATTAAGCCTAAAGTTTAAATACATTTCATACAAATTTACCAGCTATATAACCTACGACAATTAGACTTAATAGTCACTGTTTGTTTGTTTTTGTTTTTTTGAATTTCGTGCAAAACCACACGAGGGCTATCTGCGCTAGCCATCCTTAATTTTACAGTGGAAGATTAGAGGGAAGTCAGCTAGTCATCACCACCCGCCACCAACTCTTGGACTACTCTTTTACCAACAAATAGTGAGATTGACCGTCACATTATGATGCACCCACAGCTGTGAGTCACGGGTTCGTATCCCCGTCACACCAAACATGCTCGCCCTTTCAGCCGTGATGACTACCTGCCTTTCCTCTAATCTTACACTGCTAAATTAGGGACGGTTAGCGCAGATAGTCCTCGAGTAGTTTTGCGTGAAATTCAAAAAATAAACGACAGCTCCATATTCTGATAAGTAGGATTTAGTTTTTCATGTCCAACGACATAATACAGTACCATTACTTAAAGGATGTATTTATTTAAAACATATACCCTTCTCACTACGTAATACACTGTATATATAGTGTTCCGCTTAATAATGCTAGCCCTCCAGGGGCACATTGGCATGTCTGCGGAATTACACTGCTAGAAACTAGATTTCGATACCCGTGATGAGCAGAGCACAAATAGCCCATTGTGTAGCTTTGTGCTTAATTCGAAACAAACAATTTAAATTAATAATGCTGCATGGGTGAAAAAATATTTGGGCCTCAGATCCTTTGAAACAGCCCACGCTTCATATGCGGGAGGTCGAAGTAAATCCAGTCTATATTTTATTTTTCAAATATTTTTTTAAACAGTGTTTCAGTAGTGTCATAATTGTGGTACATAATTCGTAAACAAAGCAGAAGTTAGTGTTGTATTATAGTGCTGTTAGTTTAACCATCTCTCTAAATTAATAAACGTGATACATCTCTATGTTACACTAGTCTTGCTAAATTCACCGTCTCTTAAAAGTTAGCTAATGTACTGTTTGCTGTATTACATCAGTATTGATAGATTCACTTTCTCTATAAATAGTTAATTCATTGATCTGTTACGTAAGTATTTATAAATTCACTATTTCTATAAGAAAGATAATGTAGTGTTATATTACATCAGTGTTCACAAATTCACCGTTTTTACAAGATGGCTAATGTGCTTATTATGTTATCTCAGTGTTCATAAATTTACCGCCATTATAAGACAGCTAATGTATTGTTGTCTTACATCAGTGTTGGTAACTTCACCCTCTCTGTACGATTGCTAATGTATTGTAGTATTACCTCAGTGTCGATAAATTTACCGTAAAACTTTTTTTATATTTCGTTATGTATTATCGATTTGCCTCGCTCCGCGCATGCGTTTCTCATGTTTATGTTCTAATTCCGACCGATTCTCCACCGTGGTCAGTTGTATTGGTATTGCGTCTTTACCTGAAGTAAGCGTGAGGCTAAACAGTTTCACAATAGTAAGAGTGTAGAAAGCATTTCTATCTACTTCCTTTCATTGTTTAATTTTACATTGTTGCTAAGTTAACTTTCTTTCTCAGTATAAAACGTGTAATTATATAACTACACTGTTCGAAAGTTCATATTATGTTATTTTCACTTTGTTAAATGAACTATCATGTTTTTCTTACTGTTAGATTAGTAGTGTTATTAAACTTGTTTCTTCTTTTACAGACATTAGTGTTTCATTGCTGTATACTGTACATCTACACTTTTAACTGACTAAAATGGCTACTAACCATTAAGCTGAAACCATTTATGTAAAATACGAAGTGGATTAAACACCTACAGGGCTGACTTTCATTTTATTAAACACCTACAGGGCTGACTTTCATTTTATTAAACATCTACAGGGCTGACTTTCATTTTATTAAACACCTACAGGGCTGACTTTCATTTTATTAAACACCTACAGGGCTGACTTTCATTTTATTAAACACCTACAGGGCTGACTTTCATTTTATTAAACACCTACAGGGCTGACTTTCATTTTATTAAACACCTACAGGGCTGACTTTCATTTTATTAAACATCTACAGGGCTGACTTTCATTTTATTAAACACCTACAGGGCTGACTTTCATTTTATTAAACACCTACAGGGCTGACTTTCATTTTATTAAACATCTACAGGGCTGACTTTCATTTTATTAAACACCTACAGGGCTGACTTTCATTTTATTAAACACCTACAGGGCTGACTTTCATTTTATTTGAAGTGTCATGAGAAAGTATTCAGTTAAGTTGTATGTATTTTCCTTATAGCAAAGCTACAACTAGCTATCTGACGTATCCACCGAGAAGAATCGAACCCCTAATTTTTAGCGTTGTAAATCGATAGACTTACCGATGTTCCAGCAAGGGACCAGTTAAGTTTTAACAGCTGTAACATCGTTTTGGTGACTACGTCTAAAAATTTGTAGCTCAAAAAGTACAGTTTTAATCATCTCATTGACAGTAGTGTTATCGACATTTTTACTCATAGTGTAAGGTTTTAAACAATAATTTCATCAATGTTTTAACAGGCCCCTCACGAACTAGAGGGGGACATTTTTTAAACTATCCAATCCAGTTTTTCGTAATTTCAACTAGATGTTTGGACATTTTTATTGACTTAAAAAAGGCATCTCCTGTATAATTTTAACATTTGGGCAACGAAAAATGACATGAAGTGATAAGGTGACTGAAATCCGTCAGCGCATCACAAGCATAACAGCCAAGTGCAAGAAACATCGAAGTCTCCAAATGAGATACAGAGATGTATTCAGGAACCATCTAGAACTAACTAGACAGATATTGTGTAGCAAGCCGAGTACAATATTATGTCTGCAGATGTTTTCAAAATGTTCCTGTCTGTTCATCCTACTGCTGACTATCGTGATTATTCGATCTTCCCTACTGAATCACACATGAAATCGTTCATATCTCAATTGAAAGCTAAACATAAAAAGGTGATAGCAGAAGTATAAAAGGTTGGCAGATGCTCGTTTAATAATACTGAGAATGTAGCTTTATTGACATATATTGACCTTGGGTAGGCCTTAGTACTAGCTTGTGTGGAGACTTAAAGGTGCTGTATTTCACTTGAATATTTATCAATTAACAAACGAAAAGTTGTCTCGAAAAGGTACGTCCAAAACCACCCTTTTTGGGAGTTTTCGAATCGAACTTACTTTCAACATTGAACAAATTGCAGTGTAAAGACACCCCTTGACTCCTGAGGAACGTCTTAATTCAGAATAATAGGTTTCTAGCTTTGTTTTGGAAATCGTTTTACCAACGTTTTAACTCAGAATGTAAGGTTTTAAACTCTTGATTAACTTTGAGTTAACTATTTCTTAGCGTGTATATTACATCCTCACAACTATGACTGTTAAACATAATATATGTAAATATGTAAATAAATTTATTATGGTGATTATAGCATTTTTTTAAATAGGTTTTGTACTATGTTTCATATTGAAATGCTTAGCAAAAGTACACTAAACCAAAGATGAGATAATAATTATAAACCCTGTAAAAATGTTTTCTTTTACCGCATGATTTAACCCCCGTAAAAATGTTTTCTTTTACAGCATGATTTCGCCCCTGTAAAAATGTTTTCTTCTACAGCATGATTCACTTGCGGGAAACCATGGATGTGTCCAAATATATACATTTTGAACCAATAAATCTATGCTAATATTCATACAAATACTGTTGCTTTAAAAATATGTATTTTTAACTATTCAGCTATGTAGTGTATTAAAAGAATATTTCGAGTTTGACTGGATACTTTTCTGGTTGATAGAGGGTTACTGAATCACATAAACGTTTAATTTTGTTTGGTCGTTTTGTTGAAACTACTTGAAGGCTACCTGCTTAATTGTTTCTAGTACATACAAGATAAATCATGGAGAAGGCAGTTTGTCAATACCGTCTTGAGCCAGTTCTTTTACAAACGAAATGTAGGATTGACCATGACTTTATAACGCCCCCATGACTGAAAGGGTGAGGGTATTCGATGAAGAGATTCTAACTTGCAGACTGCGAGTTCTGTGCTCTAAACGTATAAAGGATCTACAAAAAATATACCCTCGATCTGTTTTAATTTCATAGTTTTATGTTTGATACTAAATAACAGTGCACGGAATAAATACACTGCGGGGTCAGTTAATGGTAGAGAAAACATGTCTTATTTTATGTGAATAGCGTATAGCTGTCGAAAATTACGGGGCAAGTACTATCGTCCCTACCTTACAGTATACCCTAACCTCATATTTCATAACTAATTGAAATAAATAAATTTTACGAAATCAAGCTTAACCTACAAAGAGGCAAAAAAAATGAAGTCGAGGCAGTTTAATGTTGGTAACTTTGTGGTGTATTCATAGAACAATTATTGGTAAAAACCAGCAAGACTAACAACGTATCGTATGTATATATATAAAGCAATGAGTTTTGGTAACAATAAGTTCCAACATTGGCTTTTAGGTTACGTCGTTTAACAACAAAAGTATAACCTAATATTGTTGTTAGTCAATATACTAAAAGTATAAAATGAAATGTTTAGACAAGAAAACTGAAAAAATAATTTGTTGATTTCTTAATTTAGAGTCTCCGTTGATTAAAGATGTTTGTTTTTATTAAAAATGTTGGTGGCATGACAGTAAATAGCTTAATTCAGAAACGATTTAAGTTTAAAACTGAATCGATATTTTTACTTTCATGATAAATTTTACTCACTTGGCGCTAAGCTAGGTGATCCTACGTTACTTTAGGATTATTATAGCAACATTCACTACACTTATAAGGTTTCACGGTAATTCCCCTTTTCACGACCCCCTTGCAACCCCGTCACTGGACTGATAGTAATCGAAATGTTCTATCTGGAAAACTGCATTTTGTATTTTATAACTTCTCCGATTTATAGAAATAATGAGAAACCAAGCGTGACGTGACACACACTGGCTTTAATATAGGTTCGACATACTGAAATTTTAGTCAAGTTCCTAATTTTTTCATGGACCTAAGATACTGAATGATGGAGCTTCTTACGTATCCTATGTAGAAAGTTAATTATCAGCTGATGTTTTCTTAAGAATCTATAGGTCATAAGATTATTCCTTTTGGGGCCCGCTGAGGGAGAACTCTGACAAGAAGAAAGCCCGGTATTCTATATAATTTATCTTCTAATTTTAAGTGATGCATTATTTTTATTGTAGTTCATATATTTTCACAAAGTGAATTTTTTTCAGTCACTTTTCATCATCAACTGTTTACTATGTGTTTGTTTAGTAAACCATGCAGAAAACAACAAAACATTTTATAGAATGTTTACCTCTTTCCTACCACCACAGTTTTCTGAAACTAGAGGGAGTTCGAATACGGTGCTGGTCCTGCTGTTGCCATAGATCTCACATTTGTGTGGTGCAGATTTCGCAAAAATTCTACCATCAAAAGGTTCCAGAGTTTTCAGAGTTAGCTTCATTGCCTCCGACGAACATGTCAGTTTCACTGAAAAAAAAGTAATTTTGTTGTTAATTTCACTGTAGAGCGCAATACGTGTCGATCCTATATGTTTCATTCTTCGCTTTCCTTCTACGCTTCTTCAAGATTAAGTGAATCTTGGCTTAACAGTTTCATTTCTTTTACAGTTCATTGCAAAGTTACTGTAACTACAGAATTAAGAAAATGTTCACAATTGGAACGGATATGTTTAGCTTAAAATCTGAAAGCAAAAGAAAAACCTGATATGGAATGTGAGTTGATTTTCTTTCACACTGACTATTTTAAGGTTGCCAAATTCAAACAAGAGTTTAATCAGACAATCTTAACTGTAAAAGAACGAGTCCTAAAAATTACAGTTTAGTCAGACAATCTCTTCTATAAAATAACATGAGTCTTAAACAATACATTACTTGATAGAATGGTAGCTGGCACATATCAAACATGGTACTAACAATCACACAGTCAAGGTTTACAAAAAGTAGCTACAACTCTACGTCACTGCTGTTTCATGGTAAAGTTATTCCTAGTTTGTCCTATGTCTTTTGTTTTCATTGAAAGTGTGGTTAATTTGTAAGAGTTCTCCCATACTGTCTTCAAAAGTATGTGGAATGTTATAGACATTTTCACTAAACTTGATTTTGTGGACTATATACATTATAGGAGGATGGAAGTGCTACCATGTTACTACAATTTAGATGAGTTTGTTCGTAGCTAAACAAAAAACCCACACAGT
Organism: Tachypleus tridentatus; assembly: GCF_004210375.1. Lineage (NCBI taxonomy): Eukaryota > Metazoa > Arthropoda > Merostomata > Xiphosura > Limulidae > Tachypleus > Tachypleus tridentatus. The sequence continues at coordinate 117,519,313 of NC_134832.1, read as the reverse complement.
GGGTTATCCGTGCTGTCCAACCACGGGTATCGAAACCCGGATTTTAAAGTTATAAACTTTCAGACTTACCGCAGTGCCACTGAGGGCACTATACTTTAGAGGGTTTGTTATAGTTCTGTAACAGTAGCCGTTATTGATTTAAGCCTCTCAACTTTTAATATGTTTTTACATACAACCACATCACTACCGTAAGGCTATTTATAAACACCTTTTTTTATTCATATGTCTTTGCGTTTCTGTTTTCTTAGGACCTTCCAATAACTGGCAGATGATTTAAAGTATAGGACGCGGTGGGTTTTAGCATATATATCTGCTTTTAATTTTGAGATTTTGTCCTAGTTTGTTGTCACTTGTGGATATCGCACTTAAACAGTGGTCAAATCTGACAGAAGATATTTTGTGTGGGTCGTACTTTTAGCAGACACCTGTTTTACAAGAATATAATTTGCTATCCCCTGTTTGTAGCTTGTACTCTGATCTTATTTTTATAGTTTTGTGTACAGTTTATCGTGGTGGCCTACTCGGTATATCACATCTTGTCAGTATTCAAACAGCACTATAACAATAGTAACGTAACTTTAAAAAGTAACAATGTATTTGCTAATATAAGCATAGATGCATTTTTGCCGTTTTCTGACGTCATGAAGATACTGCGTCCTGTGGTGTTACAGGTTTTATATTAACATTTCGTATTGATAACTCCGTGTTTTGTTTAATATTTTCAAAACATTTGTTTTTGGAAAATTATTTAACTATATTATTCAAAAATTTAAAAAGTAACATTTTCAACAAACATTACGAATCTGAAGTTGGAATGTAATAACTAGGACGAAGCATGCGTTTCATTCTACAATTAAAAACACAGTAACAGAAACAAAATTATGTTTTATCTTTTATGTAAAAAGATATAACTTTTCCTCAGTTTACTCCGACAACAAAGTTAGTGTAGTAACAGTGACTGTTACCACAGAGACAACTCTATTACGATTCTTAAGAAGTCACTCACTTTTCTTCGTTTGAAAACACAAAAAGTTGTCTAATAATTAATTTGTTTTTAGAGCAAAAATTTGACCATATTGAGGATATTTTGTTCAAGAATTGAATAGTACTTATCGAATCGAAGGGAGAATAGTAAATTTAAAGTTAAAAATAACACAACCTTTAAATACGTCGGGGCTTCTCTAATATAAAATGTCCAAATTCAATACTGACTAGTTCAATAGGCTGAGACCGGAATATTTTTAAATATCGAATACTCTCGGATCACTAAAATCGTGATAAAACTTAGTATAAGTTAGAAGTACTTACTGTCCAGACAGTTTGAGCGCTGGTAAAAAAAAACTTCAGATCGGGGCACTAAAGCTCGTGCACCAGCACTAACTACGTCATCGCTGCTCAACCAACACCGTGCTGCAGATGGCTGGAAAGTGAACGATCGGCAAACAAAAGCTCTCGTTCCGTCACACAGAGCTCGACACTGTTCTGGACTAAAAGCTGATCGTAAAAGGTCAGGCTGTTGGAGGTCAAGGTCATTTTTCTGTTCATACTGGCACTGGCCTGGTCCACCTGTGTCTATACACAAAAATAAATAAACTACTTACACATACACACACAAACGTGGTGATACGAAAAGAAACAAATACTGTTATTATCATTTGAGCCCATTCGTCACCCTTAGAATTACAGTAGGCCCGGTGGTACTTTAACTGTCGCCTACATTTAACACCGGGCTTAATCGTTATACATTCCAAAACACGCAGAAACATGAGACAGCTTTATCTTCCTACATTTTTGTGTTGACAAAATTCAAATTTAAGATTCGTTTGAATTGATATATATCTAAAACCAACTCACTGTCCACACACTGGTTTTCGAAATAATCCACGTTCCCAATGGCGGGTCTGAAGGACGAAGGTTGGGAACGCCTATCTTCGGCACTCAGCCGACACTGCTGCAGAGTGTAGTCATATTCTCCGGAACGGCAGGGGAACACTCGCTCTTGTAAACACAGCTCTTGACACTCCAGTCTGTTCTGTATGTTGCCTATGATACGATCGTCAAACCCGAGCAGCTCTTTTCCCACGACTCGTTCAAAGGTCCACGCTCGTTCACACCCAGGAGCTATGTGGCAAGAAATGTGCAGTTGAACCTTTTTTTTTTTTTTTTCAGAAGCTTCGTAACATGTGTTGTTCAAAATATTTACACCATGTTTTATCTCTTATTTCTTCCTTATTAACTTGTTGTTACTTTTCAAACAGACTCATGTATAAGGACACTACTCTTTTTTTGTTTAGTTCAATTTCGCACAAAGCTACTCCCGTGCTATCTGCGCTTGCTGTGCCTAATTTTCAAGTGGTAAACTAGAGAGGAAATAGTCAGTCAACACTGCCTACCGCCAGCTCTTAGGCTACTTTTACCTAACTAATAGTGAAACTGGATGTCGCATTATAACATCTCCATGGACGAAAATGTTCGGAAACAATTGTTGATCCTACGATCCATAAACTGCTAGTCAAATAACCTAACTATCAGACCGGTTATAACTGCTTCTTTAACTGTTTTAAAGTAAGTTGATCTATTGCCAGACAACGAGATACTTAGTTCAAATGAAACATAAACAGGAATAATAAAACGATGATAACTCATGATTGGATGAATAGAATCGTCAGAAGATTCTATTAACAAACAGTTATTTTTGGTTTAAATTTCGCCCAAAACTACACGAGGGCTATCTGCACTAGCCGTCCCTAATTTAGCAGCGAAAGACTGGAAGAAAGACACTAGTCATCACCACCCACCGCCACCTCTTGGGCTACTCTTTTACCAACGAATAGTGGGATTGACTGTCACATCATAACGCTCCCACAACTGAAAGGGTGAGCATGTTTGGTGTGACAGAGACTCGAACCCGCAACCCTCTGACTATGAGTCGTGGGCCTTAACCATGCCGGGCCCAGTTATTTTTAAGAACTGAAGTGTTAAAAACGTTTCTTATAGAACAAAACAACTGTTAAACACTATAATAATCCATAACTGCGATAAGATATAGATAGAAATTGAACTGCGATGTTAGAAAATATGTATAATCCTTTAATTAAGTGAACACTTATTTTAAAAACTTTGAAATAATCACCTACATTGGTTGAAGTTAGAATAATAAGAACCACAACTGGAACAAATTTATTTATGGTGAACTCAGTAATCAATAATTCCATGAATGGAAAGTAAACATGGCTGAAATACTTCATCTGAGCTAGCGACTACATCATACTTAAAGAAATCAGTGATTAGAAAAAATACCTTTTAAACATATTTTTTCAAAGTAATTAGTTTTATCAGGAGACGGTGTTAAACTCTCTCTTCTTCCTTCAGAAATAATATTTAAAGCAAAGCATGCTCCTCTGTCGTAATTGATCAGGAAAGCTGGACAGTCTGGTGAAGCGCGACATCTGTTGGTACATTCTGCAGTTACCGGATTGTCTGCCTCTCGTGCACTGGGTGCTATAGAATAGAGCGGAGCTTGAACTGCTTCTCGTAAAGTAGTGCCAGCAATCTTTTCAAACGACACCGTCCCTTCAATACACTGACCTACAAAACCAACATATAAACTAATTAAGTTAGGCTTACATCTAAATAAGTTCCACCAACAGAACGTTCTGTGTTTAATGTTATTGTTTATTAAAACAGAAAAAAAAAAAGATCTTCAACACGCACATATAATCCTGTGTGCCTACTTCTTGTATTTACCACAAAAACATTTTATAAAAGAGCTGAAGGAGGGAAGAGAAAGAGCGTAAGGAAGAGTGATCTTGTGTTGTGGTCCCTATAGTATGGCGTAACATGTGTTAACTTGATTCGCTAGAAATGCCTTGAGGAAATAGCTGTGAGACCTCTTCCAAGTTTGAGGAGTGTGGCCGCCTCTGCTTCCTAAAATGACGCCTTTGGCATTTGCTTCAGTACAAAAATTTGATGTAAATAGATCTTAAGTACCTGGAAAAAATGTAACGTTTTTCAATATTCTTAAAACTCACCGTATTACATGCGTATAGTAAGTATATAGTAACAATACTTGCATTCTGTCTAGGTATCACTTTGACTATATTCATTCTTATAAATTTTACCCTTTGTTGATCATCATTGGGGAAAATTAATCAGTTGAAATAAACTGATAATAGCTTTATGATAGCAAAACGCAACTTAACAACTCGGTCTTCCAAAATTGCGCACTTTAATTAAAGTATTCTGTACAACAAACTGAAAAAAATAAGTTTAATATAATCATTAAATAGACCTTCATTCATTCAAGTAAATATGAACAAATCGCATTTCGTTTATATTTTAACCCTAAAATTAACGACTGGATCCATTACACTCCATCGATTGGTAAACATAATCTTTGAGTTATTTATGTAACAATGTGATTGTGGGTCTCTATTAGCAAAATATGAGTCACACACACAAAATTAAACAAAATGCCAGAAGTATTGCAGCTGATCTCACTAACTACTGTTCAAGTCCGTTACGTATTTTATATAGAAAATTACCGATTTCACCAAATTTATTTTGTCAGTTCTTTACAATGAGTGTTTAAACAGATAAAAATATCAAATTATTCAATATATGCAATATGTAAAGTTAGCGGTAGTAAATGGTAAAAATCAAGTCGATAATTTGAGGGCTAACATTGATTTTGAAAAAATAACTATAGTCGACTTCTTTCATTCGAATGCTGTAAAGATGTGTGATTCTTATTTCAATAATTATACACTTGTATCTTGTTAATTCCAAAACGACGTAAAGAGCTATCTGAGTCATGCCCACCGAAGGCATCGAAACCTAAGTTTTAGTAGCATAAGCTGTTAGAATTACAACTGAGCCACGGAGGAGGATGTGTAAGTTATATGAATTTAATATGTTATTCAATGTTTTCTGTGTCTTACCATAGGTCAGCTGGAGAGTTGATGTTACAAAAAGAAACACTAGATGGACACTCAGGTATCCTTTAGAAATAGGGAGTTTAGTCCAAACATTGTCCTCCTGTTTTGAAGGCATTCTGTGACTGGGCACAAGTCCTAAATGAAAAGAAATAAACCTTTAGTCGTCAATTTAACCTGAATATTTTTTACGCTTATTTTACATTTGGTCATATTGCTAATAGCACAAAATTCTTAGATAACGTTCATCATGGGAACGAGAAAACTAACAACGATAATACTTAAACAAAGATCATGTGCTTTTAATTTTTTTACTTTTAATATTCGAACTATATTATTTGCTATACACATTGTTTAACAAAATAATGGAACGTATTATGTTGTTTGTTTGTCGTTGAACTAAGCTGGGTCATTGTGAATATCAAACCCAGATTTCTGCCGTTGCAAAACCTGAGACTTGCCTTTGAACCATCTGAGGACCCGAAAATACGTGGCATCATTTGAACCCTGTTGCACACAGAGCGCGTGTTTAGGCTTGCGTGGCTTGTCATTTATGGAAGGGGGTGATTGAGTCGTGTAAATAAGCCGTTTAAGAATGCCAGAAAGGCCTAATGATAAGCAAAATACAATAATTGAAGGAAATAGGTAATTAATTCTGACAAACAGCGAAGGCGGTCTGACGAATTCGAGACAATGGAGAGAAAAGTATTTTCTTCAACTTTCTCTAGATTAATCTTTACCATCTAATCTTCACGGGCAGACAGTCACACTCGACTGACCTTAAATATTCGTCTATATATATATATATATATATATATGACGGTTTATGTATGCCTTGACCTTCATTTGCAGGTTGTCCCTTGACCTAATGCTTTTACCTTGACAACGTCTCAGACTAAAGAAAACCTCACCGTGCTTAATAACTGCTATTTAATACCAGCTAGTTAAGTGTAGTTAGTATTTGCTAATAAAGGAAAATGGTCGGAAATGAGTCATTGTTTTATTATACATTTAACTTCATGTTTATACGTCCATTAGTTATCAGTTTTTTTGAGCACGTGGTTCTCGTGAAAACGTCTCAACAACCAGTCTTATCTACATAAGAAATTCCGTCACAGTTTTACATAACCGACTAGATTACCGAAATAATTGGGAGGAATTTTAGAGTACTTGGCGACTTTTTCCACATGGTTATCAACTTGAAACATCACGTTCTCGTCACTAGAGTGAAGCGACATCTGACGTAAACGATTCTGTTATTCTAGACGAAACGTAAATTAGTGTAACAGCGATGATAACCGATTTCAAAATCTTTATTAAAGACAGTTAATTTTCCCTTTACTTTATATACCTTTTGACTTTTTAGAGTTACGAGGGATCGTAATAACGTTATTTGTTGTCGAGTTTAAATAACGGTATTTCCTCAAGATTCAAATTATCCAAAAATCCACTGTCTCGTGAAACATCACAAGGATTTTTAACTTGTCGAAGTATTTTAAAACCGTGGAAATAGTACACCCTTCGCGTCTTGTCCCACCAATGACTCAGCGATAAGCTTATAAGGGTAGAATTCCAAGTTTGATCCTTGCATTGAAAACTTTATAGAAAGCCTATTATGCATCTTTATGCACATAAACAAACGTGTTTCGACATTTCTTTACACAGATAGTTTAGGATGTCAGATAATCTGCTGAAAAAGTACTGAAAATATGTAAGAGTGTGATTAGTGGTTAGGGTTGGCTGTAACCTAATTGTTACTCACTCGTTGTCAACCGGTAACTGAAGATTTTAAAACAGCTTTCTTGTTGTTTTTTTAGCTGTTTAGAGTTTTCTTTTAAATTATTTGAAGCCGCAGTATGAAGATTGTTATGTTACGGTCGTCTACTGAGCTTGTTTTCTAACGAAAAGCTGTAATTGTGTCGTCCATAATACAAAGCTGTAAATTATTTAATAAATTTTAAAATTGTGTTTATATTATGATGAAGAACTCTTAACGGATGCTCCATCTTCATTATATAATAGAATTCGGTTTTAATTTTTGTGTTTTAACATTAAAGTGGTTTTACATGTTATAGTGTTGAAAACATGAGCGTCATCTTACGGGCACATGAGCTCAACAGCTATCAGAGACCTCTGGAGTTCTGGTATAATTTTGAGCTGTGAACAATAAGAAAGAGAGCCTGTCAGTAGCACCAGTCGCCACATGGTTTTATTAAAAATTTACCTCGAATAACAGAACTAAAAGTACAGAACGTTAACAGTACCGCGGTTTGTTTGTTTTTTTAATTTCGCACAAAGCTACTCGAGGGCTTTCTGTGCTAGCCATCCCTAATTTAGCAGTGCAAGACTAGAGGGAAGGCCGCTAGTCATCACCACCCACCACCAACTCTTGGGCTACCCTTTTTTACCAACGAATAGTGGGATTGATCGTCACATTATAATGCTTCGACGGCTCAAAGGGCGAGCCGGCATGTTTGGCGCGACGGGGATGCGAACCCGCGACCCTCAGAGTAGGAGTGGTACGCCTTAACACGCTTGGCCATGCCGGGCCTAAAATACACCTAAAATATATAAGTTGTTGTTTGGAATTAAGCAAAAGTTACACAATGCGTTATCTTTGTTCTGTCCCCACGGGTATCGAAACCCGATTTTTAGCCTTGTAAGTCCGCAGACATACCGATGAGCCTAGCACCGTGGGAAGAAGTCTGAATTTTTCGATTCACAGCACAGTACGTTAAACATCCTACGCTAAAACCGACTCGAATATTAATTCATATATCCACGCAAAATCATGAATTCAATTTTTAACCAAGAAATATGTTTATTGATGGCAAGTATAAAATCAACCCATGCTTTGTACCTTGGAGTTTATTACAACAACGTTACACATCTCTACCGAATGAATATTTCACTTATAGTGAAAGTACTATTATAAAATCCAGTAACGTATTGCCCACCAGCTGGCACGGCGGTATGTATGCGGACTTACATCGCTATAAATCAGGTTTCGATCCCCGTTATGGGCAGATCATAGATAGCCCACTGTGTAACTTTGTGCTTAATTGCACACAAACAAAGGAGTAACGTATTGATAACTATGGTCGATACCGCTCTGATGTCTTCACTTTACGATAAATGTTGACTGCTTTCGAGACTTCTGACAAAATGTCAATTGGTTTTTTTCGAGCGTTTTATCAAATCGTCAGACTATCTTTCTTTTATATATGGTACGATATTTGTATAGAATCATTCCTGTCCAGTTACCATACTAAGTTAATGTCTCTTCTGGAGGTTAATGACGTCACGGGGTTAGAGTGAGAATACAGTCTTCCGAGACTTCAGAAGTTGCACATCAGAAGTTTGAAAGGAAAACCTAAAATCAGTGTTAAATTAATAGAAGAGTTTGGGAAGACCTTGATATACAACGACAGCTGTGTGACACTAAACTAGTGTTGAGCAAGTCCTTCGCTTTTTTTGTTGCTAAAGTTTCCGATTTGATACAAGTTTTTTTTTCTCTTTATCGGTTATTCATTTATTTCGGTCATAGTTAGTAATCATTTAAAAAAATGTATTTGCTTTGGATTTCAGAGAAAATTTCAGTACCATCACTTTCTCACGCCTGAACTGTCATGCTAAACTAGTACCGCAATATCCCAAACGAGGGCGCTAGAGCAGTTGCAATTCAGTAATTTGTCATGAATAATAGCAAGTTATTCTTTTGTCTTATATGTTCAGCCTTGTTTGATCAGATTCTCAATACGTCAGTGGTCGAAAGTCAAGGTACTCTTGTTCTCGGCTTTTTCTAAAGTCATTTCATGGTTGCATTAGTGTCACAAAACCTTTCCTAAGTAGCGTCTTCCATGTTATTTGTTAAAGGCTTTTACCCTAACTGCTGAAGCATAGAGACTACTCTACCTTAACTATTGCTTTGAACTGGTTTACTCGGTTGTTGAAATTTTTTGTGATAAAAAAACGAAAGAATAAGTAAAATTCTAATTTTCAACAAGGTAGGAATCCGCTTTTTTATTTTATTTTTGTAAGAAATCTGCTTTTTTTACGTGAAATAGTATTTTTGAAGTTTGCGAATTAACAGGACTACATAAGAAAAAGTAACATCCTATGTCACTATACATGAAAGGAGCCTTGAGGCCAATAATTCACTTTCCAAAGATGTTTTAAAACGCAGAAAGTATGTTTCCAAGTATTTCTATGGACTGTTCATAGTTAGTGTGTGTGTGTGTTTTATTATAACAAAGTCACATAGGGCTATCTGCTGAGTCTACTACTTAGTCATAGAAATTCTATTCCACTTATAGATGTGACCAATCGGGCTAATGATTTCATTTCAAATCAGTGTTAAACAGAATATCATATCTGAAACAAAGGTCTGTACATACGAAGAGAGTAATGCTCGAAGTTGTGGCTTTTATTATTTTTTTACGTACTTAAAATACGAGTACGTTGACAAAAAATGTAAAATAATGATATCAAGCGAGCTTTCAGAAAATATCACGGAAGAATTTATACATATATATAAAACGATATAATTAGTGTACAGATAAAGACTTGTTATCCCTGGGATCATCATCCTCTTTCCTTTCTAATTAATACTCGCTATTTCCGATGTGCATGCACGTGATATCCTACACAGAAAACGAGGTAGGTGGGGCTACAATACGAGGTTTGACTTGGTTCACTGAAATATATTTTCATAAAGCAGTTCGATGAGTTCACGAAACAGCTGTCTTGTTTCGCTACAGCGACCGTCACAGTTAACAAAGGAAGAACTAATAGGACACAGGTAAATGCTTAAACAAGTAAGATGGATATCAAACTAATTAAGTGTTGTTGTTTTTCGGTTTGTTTTTAATTTAATTCATCTATAAGAATATTAACAAACATTTGGCACACACTTATATATATATATATCTGCCATTTAAGATGAGTTTGTTTTTGTTTTTTGACAATGAAATATTTAGGGTTTTTAAATTAGACGTTTTACTGTCAAGGAAAGCCCTTACGAAATTAATACTACTTGGTTTTAATAATTAAAGAGTGGCCAGTAATTTATTTTAAAAAATAAATATAACAAAGTTGTGATGCGTGGATATTTTGTTGAATGGATTTCACTGACAGTCACATAATTTTTGCACGCCCAAACAGTTACATAGAAAAGTAAGGCAAGAAAAACAAATTGAAATAACAGTAATGAGTTTTATGTAGCATTAATGAAAGACACTCCAGAAGACTGTGTAGTATTAATGAAAGACACTCTAGAAGATTGTGTAGTATTAGTAAAAGACGCTCCAGAAGATTGTATAGTATTAGTGAGACACTCCAAAAGATTATGTAGTATTATTGAAGGACACTCCAGAAGATTGTGTAGTATTAGTGAAAGACACACACTCCAGAAGATTGTTTAGTATTAGTGAAAGACACTCCAGAAGACTGAGTAGTATTAGTGAAAGACACTCCAGAAGATTGTGTAGTATTAGTGAAAGACACTCCAGAAGATTGTGTAGTATTAGTGAAAGACACTTCAGAAGATTGTGTAGTATTAGTGAAAGACACTCCAGAAGATTGTGTAGTATTAGTGAAAGACACTCCAAAAGATTGTGTAGTATTAGTGAAAACACTCCAGAAGATTGTGTAGTATTAGTGAAAAACACTCCAGAATATTGTGTAGTATTAGTGAAAGACACTTCAGAAGATTGTGTAGTATCAGTGAAAGACACTCCAGAAGATTGTGTTGTGTCAGTGAAAGACACTCCAGAAGATTGTGTAGTATCAGTAAAAGACACTCCAGAAGATTGTGTAGTATCAGTGAAAGACACTCCAGAAGATTGTGTAGTATTAGTGAAAGACACTCCAAAAGATTGTGTAGTATTAGTGAAAGACACTCTAGAAGATTATGTTGTATTAGTGAAAGACACTTCAAAAGATTGTGTAGTATTAGTGAAAGACACTCCAAAAGATTGTGTAGTATTAGTGAAAGACACTCCAGAAGATTGTGTAGTATCAGTAAAAGACACTCTAGAAGAATATGTTGTATTAGTGAAAGACACTCCAAAAGATTGTGTAGTATTAGTGAAAGACACTCCAAAAGATTGTGTAGTATTAGTGAAAGACACTCTAGAAGATTATGTTGTATTAGTGAAAGACACTCCAAAAGATTGTGTAGTATTAGTGAAAGACACTCCAGAAGATTGTGTAGTATTAGTGAAAGACACTGCAGAAGATTGTGTAGTATCAGTAAAAGACACTGCAGAAGATTATGTTGTATCAGTAAAAGACACTCCAAAAGATTGTGTAGTATTAGTGAAAGACACTCAAAAGATTGTGTAGTATTAGTGAAAGACACTCTAGAAGATTATGTTGTATTAGTGAAAGACACTCCAAAAGATTGTGTAGTATTAGTGAAAGACACTCCAAAAGATTGTGTAGTATTAGTGAAAGACACTCCAGAAGATTGTGTAGTATCAGTAAAAGACACTCCAGAAGATTATGTTGTATTAGTGAAAGACACTCCAGAAGAAAGAACTCAAGTAAGAGGTGAAGTTGTCACTGAAGAATAAGTAGTGGTGAAAATACGAGCCCGAATGTTTCTTTTTCTTCCTTTTATTTATTGCAAAAGAAATGTCTTGAGAAAGAAGAATCCTCTATCATAATTTGGCCATTATCGTGTTTGTTTTTGTATATAATTTGTTTTTGTAAAAACGTGAAGTTCGATATGAAGAATTATTTTTCAATGTTTCAAAAGACTTACAAAAATGGGACTCAGTTTTCAAACATGTGCTAAAACAGTGAAAAAAATGCACATGCAGAAAAAGTAGAAACAACATAAACAGACAAAGTTTTAATATCTAATAATTTGACATGTATTTACATTATTAACCAATTTGTTACAAATGGCGATGTAAACAGGATGGCCTGGCATGGCTTACACTTTTTCCAAATACAATTTGTGTTCTCTCGTTCTGTTGTTTTCAGAATGAAGCGTAAATAAAAGGAATCAGGGAACTTGTATTCTATCGAGCTCCTGTACAGTTTTAAAATCAAATAAAATCACTTCTTAGCTACTTTTTCAAGAAAAAAAATAATTAACCTTGTTACTCTAAATTTTCTAAATATTAATGGCTTATAGCATGCCATGATTTTTTTTTCAGAAAAAGGGGGAAAATTCCAGACATAAATTAGGCATAAGACAACGGGCTGCTGAACATGATTACAAAATTGCACGTGAGCCGGATGAGAATACTGAAGAAACATTGAAATCACAGCCAGGTGAGGGTCTGGCAAGTTGCCGGTGGTATAACACTTTAGGTCTATAGAAGACAATAGAATTGAATGTGTCTAAAGAACCGCGTGGCCTCGAAGCTCAGTCATGTGATCTTTGTTCACAAAAACTACCTTGTGTCTTTTTTTCATTTCAAGGCTTGGACTCACGGTGCAAATAGAACTGTGCGATTATTTTTACTTTTTGTTCTGGTCTGTGCATTTGAAAGAAATTAAATGTTTAAGTTTCTTACTTACAGTGTGCGTGTTTTCTTATAGCAAATCCACATCGGGCTATCTGCTGAGCCTACGGAGGGAAATCGAACCGCTGATTTTCGCGTTCTAAATCCGGAAACTTACCGCTGTACTGACGGGGAGCTACTCAGAGTAGAGTTTAGTAAGGCTTAACAACATTTAACATAAGATACTAAATAGATTCACTATATTACAAAACTTAATAAATATTCGAAACAGTAGCAGAAATACTTGAAAAACCTCGTTAAAATACGGAACTTAAGGAAAAATAAAATCTTCCAACCATTGAATTTCCCATTAAACATAAAATCGAGGATCAAATTTACCGAGGAAACAGTAAAGCCGACCTTGCACCATTACATTATCAACCTTAACGAAAATGAATTTCTGTCCTAATACTATTCTAGTTAGCAACACTATGTTCTAAGTTCTAATTCTGCCCTTTTTAACAACCCTTTGTTCTAAGTTATATCCAAGCTTTTATTTTAGTCGCAAAATAAAAAAATGAACTATTGACTTAACCTCAACTCGTATAGCCCCCCGCTAGTACAGTGGTATGTATACGGATTTATAACTCTAAAATCAGGCATTCGATTCCCCTCGGTGAGCTCAGTAGATAGCCCGATGTGGCTATGCTATAAGAAAACACACACTGAACTAGTATAGAAAAGGTTATGCATGTAACAGATTTGATCTTCGACTATTTTATTATAACTTTATACAGCAGTAAGCTTTAAAAACAAAAAAGTCGTTCAGGTTATACGCAAGTATAGTATGACCAAAGAGATAGGTTTTAAAAAGTACAAAATGTGATACCTCACTGGTTTAGTGCTTTAAAACGTTTTTAGTAAAGTTGATCTAACAAGATTCATGATACTAAGAAAACATTGGGTAATGTAGACATGATAACTTCAGACAACACCTTTATTTCAACATGCAGAGTTGATTATAGAACTGTGAACAAAAACTAATAACTGTACGGAAAAACTTCATTCGGAAACAGTGCTCATAAGCTTATCATGGGTTTAAACTGCTCTAGGGCAAAATATTTATTTATTTAAGGGGAAGGATTTTATTTTTACCATTAACAATTCTCAGAAATTTACATAAAAATAATTTTCTTTGCTCTTTTTGAATCCCCAGTTGTTCCTCTGACATCCAATCTTATAACACCAAAACAGTATTTTTTTATATAACAAATGAGATTTATTAAAAAATGTTTACAATCTTTTAACATTACATGAAGTTTCTTTTACACGCCTTCTCGAAAGCAGTATTGGTTTGTTTTGAATTTGTTACTTAGAGTTGTTAGAAAGTGTCTTACTAGCAAACACTTGTGGCTTAACCCTCTAGTTCAGTTAGCTGAGCAAATGTTGTTTACATTCATTCACTATTTGAATAAATCAAAGAAACAAACATATCAACAATTAAGAAACGTTGTACAGTCAGAACAATAAACTATATGTTATAGAAAAATACAAAATTACTTACCGAATATTTTCAGTTATCTTAAGAGAATGTACCAAAAACTTAATGTGGATTTTTTATTCGGAAAAATTTGCATATGTTAATTTATACTATGTGCTTTGAAGTTCTGAACATTAAAGTAGGTAATCAGACAATTTATTACTGATTAAGATTACTTCCAATTCATTTCTAACTGGATGGCATTTGACGGTTGTAATCATTTATGTAATTTTTTAAACTAATAAACATACTTTGTGGAATAGTTTTGGCGCTAAATCATTTAGTTTAACATTTGTAATACTGATGTTCTACATATATACATAGTTGAAATACTGATGAACCAGTAAACTGCGTGCTTTTGTAACATACACAGCGTATTATGGAAGAATGGGAAGATTCGTTATTATTACTCCGATGTGACTACTCAAGATAACGAGAAACTTTTAAAAACATTGAATTCATTACTTCCTTTTGGTAACTATTTTTCGCATACACTTTCAGTACAGATGAAATTAAATACTAATTGCTGTGTATCTCATACTTACTCACTAAAATACTGTTTGATTTGTTGTAACCAATAACTCATTCTTCGAACACATAACTTTTTGAAGCTTTACATCCTTCAGAGTATTGTGTAACATTGTATTCGATTCTGTGTAAGCTCACAATCTGAGTTCGCAGCCCATAATTTACAATGGTTTACCCACAGTATTCACTAAATTATATACATTTTTACTGGGTAAAGTTACACTTTTTTTCAGTGTACAGTAATTTGAAAATCTCTAACTCAGTACCAGTTAGCTTCAAGACGCATGTAAGAAGGAAGTTAATAGCTGCTTAGTACATGACGAATGTGGAAATGAAAACAAAACAAATTAATAAAACTATTAAATAGTTATTAGTTATTATTGTTATATATTATTTTACCATTTATTTTCCTATTATTTTCCATTTTTATATAAAGCTTGAGTAATTTTTGGTGAGCCTCACAGGCCCTCACCCGTTTGATATCTGAGGAAATCGCCCCAAGACATCTCCACGGTACTGTATAATTTACAACCCAATAGTGTGTAGTTCTTTAAAACGCTAATGCTGGAGAGGTAATATAAACGAAACAGTTTATGTATCTTGATAATAGGAATGAATCCTCGTAACACTCGTTGAACCAACGTCAGTTTTATTGTTCTTTTGAATGATACTTAGAATGTAATTTAACCTTACCACACCGCAGGCATAACTTCAAACATTATTAAATTAAGCAGTAAACGTTTCATAATAAAATTCGGCAGTGAAAACAGTACAATGTGCTTCATGGGTTTCAGTAATATAATAGTAATAAGTTTTATTGAAGATACAAATGAATTAAGGTTGAACTCTGTATTTTTCCTTATGTGAACTTTTATCGTTTAATATGTATACGTTGTTCTCTTTACCGTAATAAGCTAGTGCGCACCAATTTTGTGTTCAGTTGTCACCAAAGGCAAATGTTAGTTCAATCGCGTATGATTTTCATAAGTGTCCCCCTGGTCGTTCACATTGTGTTTGTTATGAAAATAATGAGGTTATGCTGGTTAACTCTCTCTGATAACAAGTTCACCTATGGCAAGTTTTACTGACAGACTATGTTACCAATAACCTTTTCCGAACATAAAATCCCAAAATGTTAATGTACTAGACCCTAATGATATACCAGTCTTCCTCGTGTCTGCGAACAATGCGCTTTTATAACACTCGCATCCAGTTATTGTTCCGGTATAACATATACACATGACATTTGATTTGCTGCCGCTTCCGTTCTATACCTTCCAAGCGCCAACGGCACGTCACATTATAACAGCCTCTTTTGCATATAGTCGTTTTAGTTATTTTCGAACAACCGCCCTTTTAAATCGTTCACAGGCGTGGGCTTTGTTTAGCAACGATGTCCTGAAGTAAGGTTCTTTTTAAGATTATACAAGTTTAATATTCGATAGCTTTAAACTTGATCATAAGATATAAAAAAAAATCGAAAGGAAGGAAGAGATAAAGAGACCGCTGAGACTATAAATATTTGTAATTTTGCTGCCTTGTATACAAAGTAGAAATTTTAGGAGCTTTAACTGGTTATAAATACTGATATATTAGACTATTTGGGAGCATTTGTTAGTGATTTTTTGTTGTTGTTGTTGTGCCTAACCGCAATAACAGTAACTAAAAAATGAACTTGTTACATTCCTCCATCAACACACACATGTGTACATACATACACAGATATATATATAGGGTTGAATATATTAGAATAATTTAAAAATATTTAAATGACCAAGCGATCTAACACTCACAGCCGACATAAAGTCGCGGTGGAAAGAAATATGAAAGAACTACTTTTAAGATTAGATAATCATGTCACTGTAAGTTATCGTTTTTTAGAAATTATTTGTAACAACTTCTTCCAATGCAAAATATTCATACACCCAAATCATAAAGATGTGATCAGATCAGCGATTTTGAATATATCTGTGATGAGAATGGAAAGCCAAAAAGTATATATATAACAGTATGGAGGACCCCAACTATTCAGAAGTGACTTGTAACATTTCGTACCCCCCCCCCCCCTCCCCAACAGGGTACGAGTTCACCAAAATAAGACTTCCAGTCGTATCTCCCTTTCAACCGTCACATACTCCAAGTAGCCGGAGAATCAGACGAATGTTCATACTATTTCGTACAAAGATATACTGATCAAATCACAGGTTTGGTTCTCTTTCCTAGTTCGAAATAATGCTATTTATATTCGAAATAGCATTCATAATGTTAATCTTTATTAGAAATTGCTTATTAATATTAGTGTAAGGCCTAGCCAAGCAATTGTTTATTAACTGTGTTTTGTTGAATTTAAGTACTATTATTATTGAATAAATTGTTTTTTTGTTGTTCAACCCTGATCATAGCAGTGTGTTCATTTTCGACCGTTACATGTTGTTAGAGTTTTGCAAAATTCTGTTAACACATGATGCTTGGGCTTCAACAGCACTAGTTAAAAGGCCAGTGTTTATTAATGTAGACAGTTTTAAAACGATCTAGTACTCTGTGAATGAACGTGTTTTCAACGAGTAAGATTGATTCGTAGGTTGGACTGTGATGGAATATTTATAAAAGTCAAAAAATGGTCGTGAATTCTGACACAAGGGAAGGAAATTAAAGTAATACTGCGTTCGTATGTGCAAATGGACTAAACAGAGACTTGTGAAGTTCAGCCCTCAATTTAAGCTACTAGCCAGAAGATAGTTTCAGTAATACCCTACACCAGCCAGGCTTCTTTCGTTTTTTACTCAAATGAAAGAACTGACGTTCTTTCTTATAAAGCATTCTCAGTCAAAAGTGCGAAATATGCTCAGTGGCACGAGCTTTGGAATTAATTAACAGAACACACTAACTACTCTGTTACGACCAGCTCCGAGGTTAAAACTTGAAGAGTGTACTATCTACGTGATATGGATAACAAATAACGTATTCTAAAACAGACGTTTGCTAATTGAAGCGCTCGATATTAGAAGCTTTAACACTTCTACTGTTTTGTTTCTTTCTTTTTTCATTGACTACTGACGACGGTAAGGGTACAGAAACAACCACAAATAAGTAATGAAATAAAATAGCAATTAATTAATTGTTCTTTTTGGAATTTTGCGCAAAGCTGCACGAGGACTATTTGCGATAGTCGTCCCTAATTTAGCAGTGTAAAACAAGAGGGAAGGCAGCTAGTCATCACCACCCACCGCCAAGTCTTGGGCTACTCTTTTAACAACGAATGGTGGGATTGAGAGACACATTATAACGTTCCACACGACTGAAAGGGCAAAATGGTTGGTGCGACGGGGATTCGAATCCGCGACCCTCAGATTACGAGTCAAACGCCTTAACCCACCTGGCCATGCTGGGTCATTAATTAATTAATTAATTTCGTCGTGTAGGTACTATATGTGCTCGACTGAACTGTTAAATATTTAGTGAAGATTTTTATTTATTTGTGCGTATAACTTTCTATTATTTCATAACAACTTAAGGTCACAGAAAACCTTTCCATTTAGTCATACTTTTTGGGTTTTATTCATCTCGTGGTGTACAAACTGTAATAAGAAGCATATTTCATCATATCGCATAACAAAAGATTTATCAAACATTAGCCTCTCCCTCGTGGTTCAGTATCAGCCTTGAGGCTTATAACGCGAAAGTTCGAGATTTGATCCTTCTTTGAACATGACATAAGACAGCGCATCATTTGGTATAACGTTTAACAACAAAGAAACTTCTGCTTATTGCAATCCTTGTTTTGTTGATCACTCCAACCATTCTTTATCTATATTTATAACACTAAGAACTTGACCTGACAATGGAATGAACGTGCCTGTATGAATAAGAAAAACTGTTGTGTTTGTCAAGTAATGTATACGAAACAAACTAAAACGAATTATTTTAAGCGGAAATTGGCTTCTGTCTTTACTGGCTACCATGATTGGATACTTTAATTCATAAGGGGGCTAATACATCAGCAAGATCGTAAGGTTCATAGTCGAGCGAAGTATGTTGTGTGAATACTGTGTAATCACCTAATATCAGTTTGTTTCATGCCATATTTTTCTGGGTTCGCGAGCCCTTGGAGATCCAATGTAATTCGCCAAGACGCTGGACGCTCTTCACATGTCCTTTAAGTTCTGAGAATTTTAAAAGAGTAACAATGAATGCTATTATTCAGTTCAAAGTCCTTGTCCCAAAGGTGCTACTGATTGTCTTCTTTACTTCTTTAGTTCAAAAAATCTGGTCCCGCAGTCTCTGCTCTGGCTGTTTAGTCCATGTACGCATTTCGTGCATTATAATGAAAATATCAATCTTCATATCGCGAGGCTATGCCCCGTAGTTGATATCAATCTTCATATCGCGAGGCTGTGCACCGTAGTTGATATCAATCTTCATATCGCGAGGCTGTGCCCCGTAGTTGATACCAATTT
The DNA here is from genome assembly GCF_004210375.1 of Tachypleus tridentatus. Classification (NCBI taxonomy): domain Eukaryota; kingdom Metazoa; phylum Arthropoda; class Merostomata; order Xiphosura; family Limulidae; genus Tachypleus; species Tachypleus tridentatus. The sequence goes on along the minus strand of NC_134832.1, from coordinate 117,500,397 downwards.
TCATATCGCGAGGCTGTGCCCCATAGTTGATTTCAATCTTCATATCGCGAGGCTGTGCCCCGTAGTTGATATCAATCTTCATATCGCGAGGCTGTGCCCCGTAGTTGATTTCCTTCAGTTTTATTCGTTTTCTTGGAGAGAGGGATAAGGCTAATAAATTAACTGCAAAGTAGAAAACTATAGAAACGATAACAGAGAAATTAACAATGATAGCCTGACGTTTGAATTGGCAACAAATTTAAAATGTAGTCCCTATGAACTGTAAACTAACCATTTAAAATTATCCATGTTGTATTATAATGTTTTATACGAATTTATTCTACATTTGAGTATGAATTCTTCGCCATCACTGGCCATGTGGAATGAAAATTTTATTCAATTTAGCCTTGAAGCAGGACAGCTATAAAATTTGCGAACGTCGAAAGTTTTTGTGTTTTTTTTTAAAGAATAGCAAAAGCACAACAATTCGTTTAGGCCTAATTACAAACAATATGATCATAACCGTAAAATATATGTGGACATATGTCGTAAACCTTTTGTTACCTTACTTTTTTTAGGGGGGTGCAAACTGTGCTGCAGTTAATAAGGTTTATCATAGGGTTTCTATTTTTCGGTGTTCTTTAATCGTTTTTTAAGTTGCTTTATAATTTCATGTAGATGCGCTAATGGTTTTCGATTTTAATGCTGTAGTGAATATACTAATATATATTCTCTGCACATTAATTTCTCTTATGTAAAATCAGGTACGAAATATATTAATGTTAAATGTTATTAATGTTAAAACTTCGTAACAGCAGCTAATATTTTATACAAAATTATAAAAACAAACATGTTACTAACGGATAAGCCCTTATGGAGAGTGTTAAATCTCGCTCGCACAGTGACTGTAAAATCTGGCGGCATTAATATAAAGAAAACTAAATAAGAATTTCCGGTGTTTCTGGGGAAACGTCACACCAAACATGCTCGTCCTTTCAGCCGTTATAATGTAACGATTAATCCCACGATTTCTTTGAAAAGGGTAGTTTAAGAGTTGGTGGTGATGACTAGCTGCCTTCATTCTAGTCTTACACTACTAAATTAGGGACGGCTAGCGCTGAGAGTCCTCATGTAACTTTGCGCGAAATTCAAAAACAAAAAAACTCTCGGGAAAACACTAATTTTTTTTTTTTGTATAAGGACGTTTTAATGGTAATAATTGGTTAACACCGAAAATAAAAAGCCCTATTTATACGTTTATTTGTATCATCACATAACAGCAACACAACGCTTAAAAATCTCAATTTTTGTTTAGGAAATATATATGTAAAAACGGCTCGTTTGGGTTGAGAAATTTTTTTTTTACGTAGAGGAGCGCTCCTCTACGTGAAAAGTTTTCTCAACCCAAACGAGCCGTTTTTACATATATATTTTTCTCTATAAGTGGGTTTTCTCGACATCACTGAATGTTTAGGAAATGTTTACTGTCTATATGGCTTTAAAATAAACACTGACTCTACTCGTTTCGGCTTACTAAAGTTTAAGCCATCATGACTTACAGTTTTTTGTATTCAATATATTTTCACACGAATTCGGTGAAAGTTTAAGAAGGGTCGCGGATTCGAAACTCGTCGCCGAACATACTTGTTCTTTTAGCCGTAGTGGCGTAATGCCCCCAGTGATTCAGCGGTATGTCTACAGACTTACAGCGTTAAAATCCGGGTTTCGATACCCTTGGTGGGCAGAACACAGATAGCCCATTGTATAGCTTTAAGCTTAATTCGAAACAACAACAGCGGCGTAATATATGAAGTCAGAGGGCACAGTTTACTCAGTATGATCGTTGAGGTAGTACATGTCAAACCAGCTATAGATTCAACGAAGAATAAAATCATCATTCCTTGCCAATATGGACTTTAGATACAGAAAAACACCATCAAAATTTAGAGTGTTGGAACGTAACAATCTCTAATATACCGATCTTTCGGGAATTGCCTGTCATGCCACAGAAACAAATCATGCGATTAATTAAAACTATTGATACCAAAACAATAGGATATGATTCACATACGAAGAAAATAAAAACAAGGAGCTCTTCTAGATCTACCTAACTGATACACACTCAGTGAACCTATAAAAAAACACAATAGATGTCAGTTGAACCTGAACATCCCTCTTGGAAGAACTAACATGATTTAGTTGATGCAATTTATTTCTGAAACAAATAGTGGATGCTGCTATTCGAATATTCGTTACCCGTGTTTGAGTTGCTTTATATAATAGATTTACCGTTATACGTCTATTTTGATACCTAGGTTTGTTTCGGCTCGACGCGTGCCACTTGTATTGTTGGATGTGTATTGCGCAGGTCCCGCCTGTTCTCTTAATTTGTAGAAGATTCTTGAAAGTGAGAAACAACAATACTTGTTTTACGACAACGCTAATGTGTTCGAACATTGTTGTCCTGTTCTAGAAATTAGCCTCAAACTGTATTAACCAATACGCCAAGAGACAGTATTATTATTAGAGTCAGTTACAGTCAGTGTGCTATCGGCCTTGGAAGTTATAATTGTGATTAACGCTATTAATCAGAAAACTATAGAACTGGGCCAGGAACTTTTGTAGAGTTCGAACGTTACAAACGGTCAACTTCAGTGTATTTAGTATTTCTACGAGGACATTAAATATTGTCGCCAGTGAAAACTGACGCATGCTTCAGGCTTAGCCAGCCGTCAAAAGAAATATACAGGTGTATCAACAAAGAATTAATTTCCTTTCCGTGAATGTTGACAAAATATTCAGTTTCAGACCAGATATAAGACTTAGTATTGTTTGTAAGTTTTTAAAACTGTCATTTGTAATAATTATTAGTAAGATATCTCAGAACGCCTGGTATGGGTATTAACACTTTTACAAATAAAGCAAACAACAGCGCTTCGACCTACTTAGGTCATCTTCGGGTCATCCTTTGTTAAGCTATTCTGAGATACATTTTTATTTCAAGTGGGTCTCTCGTCATCAAGAATTATTAGTAATAACCGTTATTATAAAACGTAACAACACACACCATTATGTCCGAAAAGTGCGAAACTGTAGGCACATAAGGAACTTCACAGAAGGTGTTCCACACGTTGTCTTCGTAGCTCGACCTTCTCTTTTGTTTTACAGCATCATAATCAGTTACGTGTCACAAATTAGGAGGAGCTACAAGTCACCTATGGTTCCACACTTTTCGAACACCCTATACTTGGCTATGTCGCACAGCAACCTATACAATATATATGAGATTGCACTACATTTAATGTAATAGTTGTATAATACTTGACATCCTGTACAATATATATATAATAAGATTCAGTGTGTGTGTGTATGTGTCACCATAGCACTGACAACAAAAGCAATCACAAAGATTGTATACGCTCATCCCCGTCGCACCAAACATATTTGCCCTTTCAGCCATGGGGACGTTATAAAGTTATGATCAATCCCATTATTTGTTGATAAAAGCGTAGCCCAAGAGTTAGCGGTAGGTGGTGTTGACTAGCTGTTTTCTCTCTAGTCTTACACTGCTTAGTTAGGGACGGCTAACACAGATAACCCTCGTGTAGTTTTGTGTGAAATTCGTAATAAACCAAATTCTCAACGCTGCCGTTCCTTTTTCAGTCTGGATGCGTTTATATTGGATAACGTCAAATTTCGCCTTTGAAAACTCAGAAAATCCTTCTCATATCCAAAATGATCAAATCAACGATCCACATCATTTTATGTAGTATATTGAAAAGTCTTGACCTTAATGTGCACATGAAATTTCGCACAAATCCAATGACATTTTACAGAGTTAAAAGAAGTACGCGAAAATGCGATATCCACCTATTAAGAAAATACTTCAAAGTTATCCAAAAGGTAGATCCATCTCAAATGTAAAGAGAACTACCCCATACCAGCTTCCCATCTTGTGTGAACTTTTCCTGTACGTAGGTCGATTAGTTTTTGAGATATGCGTGAGGAAACACAGACAAATAAGAACCCGATTACAATACCCTCGCCCCCAGAGGGGAGTGGGAGAAGGTAACATGACGTTTTTCAACTGTAATTAAAACAGGCGTAAAGATATTGTAAGTAAGATCTGGAGTTTTTACAAAACAAGGAAAGCTCTACAAAAATATATTGAAAATACGAATATTTAAATGACAAATTTAGATTCGAATATTCGTAAAAAATGTTTTTGGTTATTAGTTTCAGCTTTAATATCTACTAATAGGTCCTCAGGAATATCAAACGAAAAATTTTTGAATATCGGTCTGTCCTTGTGACTTTATTCGTAAGTACAAGCCAACTAGGGTTAAATATTTGAAAAAAAAAAATTAACTTCATTTTTGTTGTTATTACGTGTGTAGTAAATTCTATAAAACGGCTTGCATCTAACGTCTGTCTGTAACTCCCCTACCACTTATAGCTATGAATCCTTTGGGATTCTTGAATATTCCTCAGCAAAATTCCAAATACTCTTTGTTGTTATTTCCTAATTTTTTTAAGAGTTGACAGCCATTTCCACTTTCTTCATTCTATAAATCTTTAATTATTATTTACGAGAAGTGTGCATGTGTTTTCTTATAGCAAAGCTACATGATGCTATCTGCTGTGTCCACCAATGGGAATCGGTTTGGTTTGGTTTGAATTTCGCGCAAAGCTACTCGAGGGCTTTCTGCGCTAGCTGTTCCTAATTTAGCAGTATAAGACTTGAGGAAAGGCAGCTAGTTATCACCACCCACCGTCAACTCTTGGGCTACTCTTTTACCAACGAATAGTGGGATTGACCGTTAGATTATAACGCCCCCACGGCTGAAAGGGCGAGCATGTTTGGTGTGACGGGAATTCGAACCCGTAACTCTCAGATTATAAGTCCAGTGCCTTAACCACCAGGCCATGCAGGGCGAGGGGAATCGGACCTCTGATTTTACTGTTGCAAGTCTGAAGACTTGCCGCTGTCCCAGCGGGGATCATTTACAAGAAAACGATAATTTTTAAAAATAAAAGTGAATATCAAAATTTATGAATATAAAAACTTGTATTTCTTGGCAACTTTTTTTATTGAAAAGTGACTCTAATTTTCGTACAGCTTTCAAAGCCAGAGAATTAAATTTGCTAGTTTGAATTATTGGTAGAACAACTGCTTACAACAAATTTCAATTATAGAACTAATGTATGACTTAAATCATAATAATTATAGGCTAACTACTATTTATTTGTTTTGATTTTTGATTATAGAACTTTTAATGGCGGAAAATACAATGCTGTATTCATCCACCCCTTAGGCAAACCAAACCAGCACTATTAAAGTGACCTAATTCTTTTGTTAACGACACCCCTATGGATAACAAACAACATGCTCCTAGCAATTTGGGACACTGATATTTCCGGTCTAGAATTTCTCTCATTTGATGGCAACATTAAATAACCGCCAAATCTAGCTTCAAGTGCACACACATGAAAGTCTGTAGGCCTGTGTCTGCCTGTAAAATAAATATTCATATATTTACCACTACTAAATCTTCCCGGGAGGTATACCCCTAGGTTTTACACACTATTTTAAACTGTCTGGCCATTCTTCGTCCACACCAAAATGTTTATGTATATTCAATATAAACTTAAGGGTAGGAAGAAATACGTGGATTACAGATTTAAATACAAAATACAATAGGTAGACGTAATGTTTTAAACTTGAATGTAAAACTGAATATGACCAGAGTATGTAAACCTGTAACTATAAACTTGAATTTACAGACGTAAACATTTAAATAACTATACAGATCCTTCTTCCCTTCAACAAATAAGACTGGTGTAGGTTTAAATAGAAAATTTCAGTATACGGAGGGTTAATCGCACTTGACAGTAACGATTTTTTTTATTCTGATACAGTGAAGGCCGCTCCAGGTGTGAACCGTGACATCACGAGGAACATGTTTAACATCAACGTGTTTGGTTCATGACGTAATTCTCACTATTGGCATGCAGTTTTGCTATATTTAGACAAGTGGTTTAAGTGAGTGTTTCACAGCTCTTTCCAAGATTAAATGTTTGTATAACGAGGTTATTGGATGATATAGAACCAAATAACACAACATTTGGATGATATAGAACCAAATAACACAACATTTTATAGAAGAAAGCAACTAGTGTTTTCTGTGAAAGCTGAAAACTTCTACAAAGTTTCTATTTGTGTGGCAACAAGCTCCGAAACTTTATCCAAAGCCATTCGGAGTAACACTGTCATTAGAAAAGTGAAGCCCATAGTTACAGAAAAGAACACTCCGACTGAGAACAATATTACAATAAAGCTAGGCCTATCTCTAAGTATTGTTAATAAGATAATTAACAAATATCTGTACTTGATGAATATTCACATGCCAAAAATTCTTAAGCTTCCAACCATACCTAAAAATTAACAGCTGCTTTGGCGAAAAAATAAAAACAAATAAAGTGAAATCCTAGCGGTTCCATTTGACTCATCCTTCACAAGAGGGTTCGGCATAACCAGATGGTGGGGACGCTTGACTCGTAATCTGAGGGTCGCGACTTCGAATCCACATCACACCAAACGTGCTCGCACTTTCCATCATGGGGTGTTATAAAGTTCTGTCAATTCCACTATTTGTTTGTAAAAGAGTAGCTCAAGAGTTGGCGATGGGTGATGGTGACTAGCTGCCTTCCCTTTAGTCTTACACTGCTAAATTAGGGACGGTTAGCGCAAATAGCCCTTGTGTAGCTTTGCGCGAAATTAAAACAAACAGACTCTCACAAGAAAACTAATTACTAACTTTTTACGTCAATTTAAACGTTGTTTTGGAAGTTAACAATACTTCTGTGGAAAGCTTGCCAAGATGTGGATCTAGGATTGATCTCATCATGATTCACGAAAGTTTATTACAATGGAAAACGTGGTATCAAGTAGTAACGTGTGATCATTGTCTTCATAATGATTGATATCAGTGTGGTTCGTAACGTAGCACGAAATGGAACAACTTTCTTAAAATGAACAATTAATCAACAGTACGTTCAATCGTTTTATTTCAACATTATTATTATAATTACATCCTATATTTTTGATTCTTTGAATTTCGCGCAAAAATACACGAGGACTATCTGCCCCTAATTTAGCAGTTTAAGACTAGAGGGAAGGCAACTAGTCATTACCACCCACCGTCAACTCTTGGGCTACTCTTTTACCAACGAATAGTGGGATTGACTGTAACATTATAACGCACCCACGGCTGAAAGGGCGAGCATGTTTGGTGTGACCGGGATTCGAACCCGCAACTCTAAGATTACGAGTAGAATGCCTTAACTCAACTGACCTTGCTGGGCTCTATGTTTCTGATACAGTTACAATAGTTAAAAACAATTTAACTTCTACTACCAATCGAAACTTGACGTTAGTTAAACGCTGGTATGAAAACTGAAAAGTAATTGTGAGATAAATAATTTACGTATTTCTTCTTTATTTAGACTTCTAAATCTGACTGTAATATTTTAGACATTGTTATAACTAAATTATACGTATATATATATATATATAAACGTCCTTAGTATTCCGTAAATAATTTATTTAATCGGCCCTGTGATTTATTATTAAGATTTCATCAGGGCTGTCACTAAAATGCAATGTCTACATCATTCCATATTTAAGGGATATACAGTGCTTTATTTGGTATAAGCTAATTACTTGTATTAAGTAGAGAGATCAATAGTGTCTTTAAAAACGCTTTTGCAAATTAACTTTTACAATAAAACATTTAGGAAATCTAAGCCTGTAAATTCCAACTTTTATTTTTATATTTCGTAATTTACTATTATAATTAACAGCATGTACATGAATAACCACCACTCACGTACTGTTACATATTAGGTCTAAAAGTAAACATTTACGAACAAGCCTTATCTTTTGTTATTGTTTACCTGACATGAAATTTCCCATAATGCAATCAGCTTTTATTTACGTCACCAAACTCAGCTTCCCGCTGACGACCCTTTTATAAAATATGTGCTTTGAGATTGCAATTTGCGCTAATTTTACTGTAACTTATTGAGAGTATTAATTATTTATTATTATTAGTTAATTATTTGGAAATACATCCTCATAATTCACAAAAAGATATAGGTGTTCACTGGCACTTATACACGTCATAACTATAAACAAGTACAAACAGATACACTTGCAGACTGCACAAATAATTTATTATTCATTGCTATGCTGATTCATACACACTACTACAAGTTTATCTATTTATCTAAAAACAATTATTTAAGCACAATTTAAAGTTTAAAAAGTCCTATAGTTACTGTGACAAAATGTTGGTCTAGCTGCTGTCCGGTTTACCGGATCTGATCCACTGCACATCATATTTACATTTTAAGATCCACATATTAGTTCAGCACTTGGTTTGACATATTCAGGTCCGTATCCATGCTATTATTACTATCTATAGTTTTGGACCAATATACATATATATATTAGGTCTATAATTAGATCAGTATATGTCCAGGTGTTATAAGGTCCGCATGAGATATATAGCAGATATATATTACTAGCTACGCCTTATTTTATTACATCGTACCTCACGATACGTTCAGCTATTAATAAACGTTAATATATATTTTCTATTTTTGTCATAACTTGGAGCATTTCTAAAGCCTTTAAAGTAAAATGAAATAAGGCCCAGTTTTTCTCTAGAATTTAATTTGAGTTTTTATTGTCATGTTTAGAACACATACGTGTTATATTGACAGAGCAGAACACACTTTGATAAAATACATTGTAGATTTTGACATTTACACTACATGCCACAGAGCAATAGCATATTTCCTCTCCAAGGATTACATACTGTGCCCTAGAGAACACGTACAGTGTGACCCACCTCAAACACGACAAACGTTAAATACGTATATATATAATACATGTGTAAAGCGGGAGAAGGGTATTTAATTATTGATCACATATACATGAAATGTGAATCACTGTTGTACACTTACGAAAAATAACGGATATTAACCACCATTGTTAACGTTCCTGTTTACAGAGAAACAACAGTCGATACGGTTAATACATACGAATGTCCATTCAAAAATTAGAAACCTTTATGGCAGCTGTCAGAATGTGTGTTAAGGACGTTAACAGAAAAAACCACACACCTGCAATAAATAATTATATCTATTACGACAATATTTTAGTAACAGTTTTGATATTTAATCTCGTTAATACTGTTTTCGGTTGTAATAAGGCCTAAAACATGTCAAGTAAATTTATTAATAATGTATACAGAAATAAGAAATGCTATAAGCTAGTTCCTGTTAAATATAGTCCTTCCTCTCGCTAATATAAAATATTATAAATGTTAATTGCTAAGTTGTTTGAGTTTAATTTAACAATAATTTTGGTAGCACTTAGTTTTTGAAATTGAAATTGCAGTTGTAAGGTATGTGTATAATCACAGACGTAACAGGGAGATTTGTAACGTTTGTTAGTTTATATAGCTGTCTTACTGACAATGGAGGCTGTGATAACGTTCACAGTCAAGTGAATGTATATAATATTCCTAGTTCTCTTTAACCATCGAGTAACGTGTACTTTTTTTCTCAATTCGGAAAACTACGTCCCTCTCACGTGATGATAGAAGTTTCTTACGACTTTCTCGGCAATCATCAAAGGATCAACAAATTTTATCAGTAGCATGCGACTGAATAAGAAAACAATATACACGATGGATACGCCACTTAACACTGTTGTAAAGTGATTTGGATAAGGTTATATATAGATTATCAAATTTAGATTTTAAAAAGTCATATGAAATATTGAAGAATTTTGTTCAGTGAAATTGACATCTTGCAGGACCAGAATCCACCTCCTTATCGAGTAAAAAGGGTTAAGACCAATAAGTACAGAACGAGGTCATTAGGGAAGAAATTTCGAATAACGCTGGATTCCAGTTTTCACTTCTAAATGATAAACGTTTTCTATGTACTTTAGATCGAAAGAAAAATTCGTCAATAACGATAAGTACTCATAAAACTAAATATATGCATATAAATTTCAAGCACATTTTTAAAAGTGTAGACTATTCGGAGCAGGGAAAAAAAATTTATTTGAAGGAATGGTTTGTGTTTATTTATGAATAAACACATGTTCAAAGAATTTTAACAGTGCCACTAACTCTAAGCATAAAATGTTAAAAGTTTGATATTACAGTTAGGTAATGTTTTAGAGTCAAATGTATCTTTCTCGGTTGAAGATATAAAACATCTTACTAATTCATATTAACCTTTTTATACTAAAGACGAACAATTAATTTACAGAGTAGTTTCCCTTGTGAAGGTTTTATACTAACTATCTTTATTAAAGATTGTTGTTATTTGTTGTTTTGATTTAAGCACACAGCTACACAATGGGCTATCTGTGCTCTGCCCACCACGAGTATCGAGACTCGGTTTTTAGCGTTGTAAGTCCGCAGACATACCGCTGAGCCACTGGGGGGACCTTTAATAAAGAACTACCCACACTCTTTTGTAATTAATTCTTAACTGAACATCAACAAGTTTTTCCAGATGGGTGTCTATATATTTAGGTGTGCGGCCCGGCATGGCCAGGTGGTTAAGGCTTTCGACTCGTAATCTGAGGGTCGCGGGTTTGAATCCCCGTCGCACCAAACATGCTCGCCCTCTCAACCGTGGGGGCTTTATAATGTTACAGTCAATCCCATTATTCGTTGGTAAAAGAGTAGCCTAAGAGTTGGCGGTGAGTGGTAATGACTAGCTGCCTTCCCTCTAGTCTTACACTGCTAAATTAGGGACGGCTAGCACAGATAGCCCTCGAGTAGCTTTGCACGAAATTAAAAAACAAACAAACAAATATTGAGTTGTATTGATTAGCTCTTTGAACCTTAGGTTAGAATGGCTGATCTTTTTTAACACTAATAATCGAGACACAATAATCAAGAAGATTGAGTGCAAATATAATTCATCCTGTGCTATGTGTACAGTTAATACAGTTAAACAAAAAGTGAGTACATATAACTTTCAAGATGTCATAAGATAACGCATTTGTTTGTTGTTCAACGGAAAGACATGCAAAGACTATATATGTTCTGTTTACCGCCGTATCGAAATACAATTGTCAGTATTATAAGCACTCAGACTTATCTCTGAGGCACCGGTGGGAGTGACGGGTGGGGGCAGAACGAGATGAAAAACAGCCACAAAATGTTTTTTCCTGTATTGCACTAAAAGTCACACGAATTATCCGACTATACGTAATCGCTCTCACATATAGAGTTAATTTTAGTGATAATGTTAAAATTTATATATAATATTATAATAAGGTCCATAGGATATTGCAGCTCCACATATCCGGTAGTGTAATTTTATTGGGACACATTGTAACATGTTTGTAACTGAAATAACAAAAACACGTACTTACGTGTGATTAAGGGGAAAATACATACGATGAAAAAGCTTCTGTCAGACAGGTTTATGTGTAGCTTTTCTACACTGTAAAGAATATGGTGAAGTGGTTTTCTCGGTCAGGCAGGCAGTGTTAAACCAACTTTACACGCGTAGCACGAGTTTCCAACATCTTCGTGTGCGAAGAAATTGCTTTATATACAAAGTTGGCCTCTGTATAATAAACGCGATACAATCTGCACGCGTCGTCGGGACGAACGTTTGAACGTGGCGGCCCTGTAGGCTAGGAACGCTCTGTAGTCAATACTATATTTAAATGACATAAGAGCACGTGCAAGCTCATCACGTACATACTATTACTGTTGGCCAATGACAATATAAACCTGTATTTTGTGTTCATTCGACTGGATCCATGCACGTAAGAGCCAGAAGACGATTTTAGTGTAAAGTGTATTCAAGTGTTAACCACGTACTGACCTTTAATCACTTCATGTTCAAGTACAGTTTCTACAGAAAAGAAGTAATTATTGTAAATCTTAAGATAGGTAATTATACCATGAGTTAAAGTTACCAAGCTATTCAGCTGTGTCCTCCATAGAAGAAAACAAAACAGCATTATATTACCTTATTAACATTTTATAACAACAAAGCATTCAACAAGCAAAACATAAATTATTTTCAGAAATACAATCACAAATTAAAGGCCACTTAGTTATAACGTACAAAAAGAAAACATGTAAGTTTATTCTTCCAATTGTGTGTACAATAAAGGGAGAGACCCAGACAGTGAAAGTGTTATTTTGGTTACTTTTTAACACTGTTGTTTAAAATGTAAATTTTGTCCTTGAGGAAACCTTCAATAGCAAATACTATAGCATTTACTTTTAAATAAATACCTATCCTTATTAACCTTTATTTATTATTCCTATCAGAAAATGTGTAGTTACGGCCGTGAAATGCACTCGCTTATTGTAATTTTGTTTGAACGCTATTTAAAAATCGCTGAAGCCCAATCTGTAAACCAATTTAATATTTAACCTTCTGAGGTTAGCCAGTTTTCAAACTATTTCGTGTTTGTTCTAATGTAGAAGTCAGTCCTCAGCTAAGCGGTAAGTCTGCGAACTTGAATTCGATACCTGTATTAGGTAACTCATATATAGCCCATTGTATAAATTTGTGATAATAACAAACTATATAAAACTGCTACTTAAACCACATTAAACATAAAAAAATTAATAACAATATTGAATTTTACCTTCCTAATTCAATAGTTATTGTAAAGAAAAAAAGGGGGACTCAAACCCCAAACTAAACGGTATATGGTAAACAGATGTTCCCAACGTTTCGTGCCCGAACGCCAAACCCATGGTAATTTTAAACTTTGGTGGAAAAAAAAGGGTTTGATTCCACACAAAAAACACACAAATTTCGAAATGAAAACCGTATAACAAATCAACACAAATATATAAATTAGTAGCAAATCAATATTATTCTAAAACTGCAAGCCATGCATCCATGACCAATCAGAAAACTATTTGCGTTAACAACATACAATTAAATGTTTATTTTATATTTATTATTATTATTTTCCCATGTGATTGTTGCGTGTTTCTTTGTACGGTAGCAGCATTCTCATCTAATGCAGCGAGAACTCTGCTTTTTTAGTCTTAGTCCCCTCATGATACATGAATCTGTATACCTAACTTCTCACTTCCACCAGTATTATGCTTTCTGGAGTGTCATTGCCGCCATTTGCAAGTAAAGCTGCGTGAGGCATGCTGCGTTAAAATTGCACAACAACTAGTGCACACGCAGAGGTTCAACGTCAACAAATGACAGATCGCATGCTTTGTTTCATTTCATTTTGTCATTCGGTAATTAATTTTTCAATTTCATCGGCTGTATTTCATCTCGAATAGGGCGAATAAATCTGCTCTTTGTGTGTGTTTTATTATTATTATGGAGGTATTTACATTAATACGTTATTCCTGCATGACTTACTTGAAAGTCCTTCTCTAACTATTATATGTACACACATAAATATAGTGTGTTCATGATAAGTAGACATTGTGGTTTTAAACAGATGTATAAAAGGGTCTGGAAAAAAATGGTATTAGTAATAGCATTGCTGCGAGTGATGTCAAGGAAGTTTCCTGAGTGGTTTGAAACGTTGGTTTATTAAAGGGTTGGATAACTGTTATCAAGACATCGTAGATATAAAACAGACATATAGCCATCATAAGTTTGAAACATTTTACACTCTATAAAGCCTACAAACAGTTTAGCGAATAATGGTTCCATCTTGGTACTTATGGCTGCATCTTTTATTTATTTGTAAAATGAATCGTTCGGTGGATTAGCTAGTCTTATTACAGTGAATGTTGATGGCTCTAGCGCTTGTCGGATTAAAACCTCAAAGCATTCATTATACGGTATGACATTACTGTTTTAAGTTAAGCTATATTTTAATGTAGTTATTTACATTATACGGTATGACATTACTGTTTTAAGATAAGCTATATTTTAACGTAGTTATTTACATTATACGGTATGACATTACTGTTTTAAGAAAAGCTATATTTTAATGTAGTTATTTACATTATACGGTATGACATTACTGTTTTAAGATAAGCTATATTTTAATGTAGTTATTTACATTATACGGTATGACATTACTGTTTTAAGATAAGCTATATTCAGATGTTGAGTAGAGGGTCCGTCATGTTAAGGTTATGTTAGTTTGTTTGTTTTGAATTTTGCGCAAAGCTACTCGAGGGCTATCTGCGCTGGTCCCTAATTTAGCAGTGTAAGAGGGAAGGCAACTAGTCATTACCACCCACCGCCAAGTTTTGGGCTACTCTTTTAACAACCAATAGTGTAACAACCGTCAAATTATAACGCCCCACGGCTGAAACAGCGGGCATGTTTGGTGCGACTGGGATTCGAACCTGCGTCCCTCGGATTACAAGTCGAACGCGTTAACACGCTTGGCCATGCAGGGCCCGAGATTATGTTAGTCCAAGAATGTTTATAAATATTAATGACCTAGAAACTAGAAAGTTAGAGCAAGGATTTGTTTAAACGTACTGGTGCGCTAATTAATCGACTCAGTAAGTCTGCACTGAAATAACGAAGATGAAAAGTTGTATTATAACAAGTATAGTGAATCAGTCAGTGTATTTGTTTTTTAGGCCTGTGTTAGCTATCGTGCATATTGAATTACTTAATACAAATATGTTGATTTTTACGTCAGCGTATGTATATAGCATGACTATAAACGTAGACTTACAATAAGTTATAACGTGTAACAGTCAGTAAAAGATAAAGGAAATAAAATAAATTATTATCGTTTATTTGGACTGGACTTTCAGTTGTTTTCAACAGATAATTAATTTCAAAGGACCTGCTAACATTAGAAAAACGTGTATGTAAAAGACTTGATATCCATTATGAATAGTAATGGATTAAAAGTAATTACTGATATATTTTGGAAGAGTATTTATTAAAGATGTTATAAATTCGCTTAACAAGCTATAGGTTAACTCTATTAAATAGTTACATTTAGAAACTATAGACGTTCCCGGGTTTTCAGGCTTGTGTATCTTCGAAAGGATGTAAAACAATGATTCAGATTCTGCACGATTAGGTTTCAGCGTCTAGTGGACGTTCTTTAGCATCTCTGAAATTGCTTTTCGTTTTCTTTACAGGAATTTGGTATTTTTCGAGGTTGTATTTAAATCTACATTTATCACTGATTATTTTTCCTCTCGACATTATTCGATAAAATGTACTATGGCTAGAAAGTTTCCTTGGTTGAATGCCTAAGTATTATTTTGTCTTTCAAATAGACTGACAGAAGCTAAATTTGAGGAGGGAAGAGTATAATTGTTCTCAACGTCAGGTGAATTTTCGTTTGCCTTTAGGTTATTGTTGATGGACTGCACTCATAAGGGACGAAAAAAAACAAACTTTTCTTTTGTTGTTGAAGTTATCAGTATAAAGACTGTTTGTTTGGTTGTTTTCGATTTTGTACAAAGCTACACGAGAGCTATCTGCGCTATATGTCCCTAATTTAGCAGTGTAAGACAAGAAGAAAGGCAGTTAATCATCACCACCCACCGCCAACTCTTGGGCTACTCTTTTACCAACGAATAGTGGGATTGACCGTTACACTATAATGCCTCCACGGCTGAAAGGGCGAGCATGTTTGGTGTGACGGGGATTTGAATCTGCGACCGTCAGATTACAAGTCAAGTGCCCTAACCACCTGATCATGTTGGGAGAATTTAGCTAAAACGAATTTGTTTGTACCTTCATAATGCACCTATTTCATCATTCTCAAAGTAATTTTTTAATCACGACATTTTTAGTAAAATCGAAGCCTATAAATAAAATTTGATCTCGAGAAAAATAAAATTTAACCTGAAAAAGGATTTCCTTGGCACCTTTGAGCCTTTTCACTGTATTCTAGGTCAGAAAGTAAAAAACATAGTTCGTACATTGCGACACAAATTTTCAACTCTTTGGCTACATAAGGATAAAAGATGATTGGTAGCAATAAAGATTTATTTTACTTTATTTCAAAGCCAAGTAGGTAATATATGTGCTAAAATACCAAAAGAATATTCATTGATTAACATTTATCCACCACTTAATACTTTTTAAATACCGACTCTATAAAGTTATAAATAGTATGCATATTTCTAGTTTAATTTAAGTAGACCTAATACGTAAAGGTAACGTAAGGCTTAGCTGAAAGAGTACTTGATAAATTTTATTTGGCTTTTGGTTACAACTCAATGTCATACAATTTCTTAATCAAACTAATTTGCTTTTATATAATCGAAGCTATCAAAAAGTAAAGAAAAAAACAAACAGTTCTAAAAAATTAGCATAAATATTGACAATTCAGCATAAACACCAGAGCTGGCTTAAGAATAATCAAGTAATAGTTTTGTTGCTAAGCGACGATGTATAATATTGAACAGTTTAAACAGAGACATTGTTTTGTTTGTTTGTTTTGGAATTTCGCACAAAGCTACTCGAGGGCTATCTGTGCTAGCCGTCCCTCATTTAGCAGTGCAAGACTAAAAGGAAGGCAGCTAGTCACCACCGCCAACTCTTGGGCTACTCTTTTACCAACGAATAGTGGGATTGACCGTCTCATTATAACGCCCCCACGGCTGAAAGGGCGAGCATGTTTGGCGCGACCGGAATGCGAACCCGCGACCCTCAGATTACGAGTCGCACGCTTTAACACGCTTGGCCAGGCCAGGCCACCAACAGAGACACCAACCATTATGATTTGAGCGTGATCATTACGATTTTGGTGTATATATTACGACTATACGCTCATACAGACAAATATTACGACTTGTTGCAACTCCCAAATTATTATATATTATATAGGCCTATATAATAAAGTGATAACTTGTTTCCCCAGGGCTTGAAAGGGGTGAAAAGAAAATTTCTAGTGAGATACAAATAAATTTTGATAATAAATAAAAGACAGTCCAAATGGCTACTTGAGATAATCGTGTTTGTGCTTGAAATAATAAAAAATATTTGTATCTCTGACGTCTACCAATAGTCTGAATGCGGTGCTTCTCCATACTGGTTATGTGGAGGGAATCCATAGTTACGTCTTCAGTGCTTGTCAGTCAATCAGCGCTCCCGTAGATGGGTATTTCTAGTTTTCTAAGCGGCATAGAAACACCAATGCGATCGTTTACAAGATGGAAAAAAAGAGGCCTCATTCACCAGATTGTCTTGTTTCTGGCAAATCTAAAAGGACTAAAACTGTGAATCAAAAATTTAGGAAAGAGTAAAGTGCAAATTATACCGGTCATTACATCAAAAGTTAGTGACAGTCATGCGTTTTGTACAGTTTGTCACATCGATTTTTCTGTGGCGAATGGCGGAATAAACGATTGTTCCAGACATACAAAATCGGCATCTCACCAACAAAAGGCTGAGGCGAAGACAAAAACGATGCAGATAACGATATTTATCAGTAAGAATTCAGAATATGAAAAAGAATTTCAAAATAATTTTTTTAAAATTTATTTATTAAATACACAAAACACAGTCATAAACGAGAAATCTTAAATAATAATAGCTATAATAATAATATAATAATAAACAGCTTAGAAACACTGGTCAGGCCTAGTAGCCGTAAATGATAAAGGGCTCTGTTTACAATCATTACGCTCAGTCATTTGAAATAGTTGGTATCTCTGCAGTTCTGAAATGTTGTCTACCCTACAGTTACATGTTATATACATTAGTTTCAACGAATGGAAACGTATTTTGTTTTTGCACTTAATTTTTCATTCGAGTTCTCTTTCAGGGTACACATTGTTACTTGTCTATACAATATACCATCTGTGGTTTATTCACCACACGTATCAAAATATAATTTTAGCATAATAAGCCCTCAGACTCTCTGTTGAACCCAACTTTGTGAAAGCTTCAAATAACTAACAATAGATGGAAATAATATAAGAAGGGAAATGAAATACCATTAAATTATCTACGAAAAGTATACGAAAATAATAATAGCCATATATTTTGTTTGTTAAATGGTTTACAAGATAAAGTGTTTATTCGTTATTTCCGCTAGTCAATTGAACAGAAGTTACTGAGTAGACTTCCTGATACCAAGGATGTGAGGCATTCTCGCATTACTGCTGAATGAGTAGTGGCATCTTGTGGCAGAAATAATACATATTTTGACGAATACCGGTGATGTTTATTTATAAATGTTCTCAAAGAGTGGATTTCGCTTAATTACAAAAAAAAAAAAAAAAAGTCTACGAATTTACAACGCTAAAATAAGGGGTTCGATTTCCCTCGGTGGGCTCAGTAGATGGCCCGATGTGACTTTGCTATAAGAAAACACACATAGACACACGCAAAAAGGTCAAAATATAAGTGAAAGCACTCTTGTCGGAAAGAAAAAATTCCACGTATTTAATAAGGTTAGATGATTAAGTTCTAGCGGTAACATTATTACGTTCGCAGCTAACGTGTGTAAAAAATTGTACTTGATATATTATGCTTAGATGGAAATATAGATATCATGAAAAAGTTAGTGCAATAACAATGAAGATAAATTTGTGTGACTACAGCGACACTAGATATAATGAAACACGGTAGGAACTTTCACTCTATAAAGAAATGACGAATTAATAAATCAAATTACGAAAACTTACACAGAAATATTATACACTTCCCTCCGTTAATCTGAGTCGTCAGAATCTTAGTGACATTTTAACATAGAAGGGAGTTTGACGGTTAAAAGTAGGAGAACAAAGAAAACAATGTTTCTTTATTGTTCTACACAAAGCTGTATAGAGGACCCTGTGAGCTTTGTTCACCACTGGGATCGAACCTGGAATTTCACTGTTATAAAATTTCAATTTTATCGCTTAGCCACAAGAGAGCGATAAGCAGTTTATACCTATTGTTAAAGTTCCTCCTCAATGTGAATAAACACTTTTTAAAGACTTAAACCATATTATGTGAGGTACTTTAAATTACAATTATAGATCCCGTGGCGGCACAGCGGCATGTCTTCTGGAGAGGGGGTTTCAGTACCCATGGAGGGCAGAACACAGATAACTCTTTGTGTAGCTTTGTACTTTATAACAAACAACAATTACAAAAGTAACACTAATTTTTAAATAAATCTATAAGTAATGACACAGTCTGAAGAATAGACATCAAAATTAATGAACCTGTTTACACTAACATAGAAATTACACGTTATAGACAATAAAATAAATATGTTCATTTTATTTTTTTCAGTTATTCGTATATAACTAAGTGTCTAACAATGAACTAGAATCTTTATACGGCTGGTTTTATAATTCGAGATGGCGCTGATCCACTTAAGACCCTCTAGATGTTAAAGGTTTCGAACAAGAGATGGGGAATGGAGAGCTGGATTAAATGGCGGGATCCTCTTTTGGTTCATCATAGAGTTAACTCTAACTCAATCCATTTTCTATTTTGCTCTTCATCTTCAGTGTAAACTTAAAAGGTTTATTTTAAAAAACCTCTAAGTTATACTTTACCTGCTAGTTTGAGTTTTAGAGAACAGTTTCATTCAATTCAAATGTGATGAAGTTAAATGGGCGTAGAAACAAAAGGGGCCCGGCATGGCCAGGTGGGTAAAGGCGTTCGACTCGTAATCTGAGGGTTGCGGGTTCGAATCCCCTTCGCACTAAACATGCTCGCCCTTTCAGCCGTGGGGGCGTTATAATATTACGGTCAATCTCACTATTCGTTGGTAAAAGAGTAGTCCAAGAGTTGGCTGTGGGTGGTGATGACTAACTGCCTTCCCTTTAGTCTTAAACTGCTAAATTAGGGATGGCTAGCGCAGATAGCCCACGCGTAGCTTTGCACGAAATTCGAAAGAAAAGAAACCAATCATACATAACTACACTGTGTTAAAAGCTATTACTTTTATTTGTAGAGCAGGTTCAGCCCGCTTTTTTTTTTCAGTCACCAGATTTTAAAAATCTGACTTTATAGATTTTAATATTTAGAGGTCATTTTACTCTTTAATGATCAGTTATTGGCAATTTTAATTGGTTTTGTGTTAGCGATTAACGAAACTCACTCTCGTGATGTATATATGTATACATCTATATATATTAGTACTTGTGAAATCGTTCATAGCTTGACATAACATACTGAATAATCCCATGCATTTGATTTTATATTTATTTAAACATCAAAATCTTTCGTTTCTATGTATGAACTTTTAAAAGACAAATACAGTATATTTCTCGGCTGACAATATGTCGAACTCTAGTCCTTTGTCAATATTGAGCTACAGTGTTTGAATCAGAAATCCATACTTTCTGTAACTTACTAAATAAACATGAAAATGTAAACAATTCACATTTCTGCTAACAATATGGCGATCTATAGTTCAACATCAAAGTTGAGTCAAATCACTAATATTTTATCTACAAAATGCTTAAACTGTATTCAAATATTACAAACATTTTGATAAAAAAATTTGTTTCCGTTGTCAAGCTGTCGTTAACTTCCGTAATTAGAATCAGTTAATTGGGGCAAGTCTTGAAGTTTCTCCGTTTCTTTGTGGATCATAATCACAATATACTTGCAGCTGAATTACTATATTCATAGGTGAAATATCATTGTATTTACATGAATATGCAAACCCTCTTTGTTAACCTGAAGATGACCTAAAAAGATCGAAAAGATGTTCTCTACTTTATTTTATTAAAAGTTTTAACACCCATACCAGCCGTCTTGAGATATATTGTTACTTCAAGTGGGTTTCTCGTCAACACGAACATGGATATGTTATAGATTCACTTTTCCGTATTTCTGTTAGTAATTTCTTGCTTCTACCAGGTAACTTACTTACATCACATATGGTCAATCATATAATGACACTGCAGATTTTTTGTATTAAGTGCTTGAAACGACTGTTTGTTTGAATTTCGCTCAAAGCTACAGGCGGGCTATCTTCGCCAGCCGTTCCTAATTTAGCAGTGTAAATTTGGAGGAATAACAACTATTCATCACCACACAATGCCGAATAGTGGTGTCGACCGTCATATAATAAGGGTGAGCATGTTTGGTGTTACGGGGATTCGAATATCCGACCCTCACATTACGAGTCGAGTGACCTAACCGCCTGACCATGCCGCTCGACTTGTAATCTGAGGGTCGCGGGTTTGAATTCTTGTTATACCAAACATGCTCGCCCTTTCAACCACGATGCATTATAACATGACGGTCAATCTCACTATTCGTTGGTAAAAGAGTAGCCCAAGAGTTGGCGGTGGGTGGTGATGACTGTCTGCCTTTTCTTTAGTCTTACACTTCTATATTATGGACGACTAGCGCAAATAGCACTCGTGTAACTTTGCGCGAAATCCAAAAAACAAACAAACCCGGCCATGTCTGGACACCTAAAACAAAGGATTTCATTTTTTTTTTTACAAATTTTAGGAATGCCTTATTCGAGCCATAGCAAAACATAAAAATACCGCTTGGAGACGGAATTTCATGGTAAGATCCAATATAAAAAATGTGAATATTTTTCAAACTTGCATTGTTTCTTCCAGCGAAAGTGTATATGTTTAAGATGTGAGACGCTGTTGATCAAAAGAGGCGCTGAGAGTTGGGTACGTTACATTAAAAATAAATAATGTGCAAATCAGCTAATCACGTGACATGTACAATAGATATAAATTAGTGGTGGAACGGTATATATCAGAATTACTTTATGATACTGTCTGACTTTTCGTTGGTAATGTGATGCTACTGAATATTGGTGTGTTGTGGGAAGGGCATTTAACAGTCTTTTCAAACCAAAATATTCATACACTACGATGGGAAAAGCATTTGTATTTTATGGTATTGAAAAACAAATAAATGGATCAACCTAGGACTATCGGTGCTATCCAGAAAGGGACCTGTAACAAGTCATACTTCAGCTATTGTAAGCAAAGTGCATTCTTTGTAGCAAGCATAAATTCATGAACACAAAGATCAGTGGCAAAAGCTGTCCTTGTGGCCTAGGTAAAAATGTGCAACAGAGTCAAGAAATGATTTATTTGTTTGTCTTAGAATAAAGCTACACATTATGCTGTCTGGGTTCTGTACGCCATGGAGAATCAGACCTCGGATTTTAGCATTGCAAACCCATAAGCTTAATGTTCACTCAACTGGGGACAATAAAAAGGAACTCCATTCTGAAACGATGGCAGCCGGGTATATGTTGCCAAGATAAGGCTTCCAGTCATTCCTCTCTTAACAATTGTATACCTCAAGCACCTAGATAAAAAAAAAACGGGTATTCATGCTATACCATGTGAAGATAGTTCTTACTCTGAATTATTGCATTCTTTAAATATATATATTATCACAATAGATACAAAATGGCATCTGTTTTGTATCTATAAATAGATCTTCTCCAGTGTGCAATTTTTCTTTCTTTTTTTGACGCAATGATATTAGTTTTTAGGCACATCATATTGTGATACTTTAAGGATAGACTGTTTACTTACCGTTTCTGATATTTCTATGTAAGTGCAATTAATGTTAAACATGTTATGTTGTGGAGATTCTCCGCTACATCTCAACCATTCCTGAGCCTACATCAAGTAGCCTACACTTCACAATTTATCCAGCAAAATGGGTAGTTTCAACCGTCCTTTTACTGTAAATATGGCGAATTATACCTAAAATCGTATTCGAGTTCCAAGAACTACGACACTGAAGTTTCTTATTAGAGATATTTTTACCGGCTCCTGGGACTTCTTAAAAATTGTTATGGATTTGATTTAGTAACGAAACAATGATGACCAGTTGCTGATGTTGACTTTGATTGAAGAAATCAGGAACCAGAGGAACATGTTAGTCAGAAGGTCCTCGACATTAAGGAAGCAAGCAATAACAACTGTGAAATAATCACATAATGATGGCAAGTAGGGTCCTTCTGTATATTCTTATAATGGGGCCATTCGCAATCATTACGGGCTATACTGGAAATTCGGTGTTTACCGCAGGTAGCTGGCATTACTGCTCATGCCTCGTTAAATGAAGAATCATTTTTTTCTGAGAGAACTTCAACACAGACACATTTTCTATCAAACACATCTAGTAAGTTGAAGGTGATCAAATAACATCGAATCGATATTCTGATGGCGGAGGTTACAAAAATCTTTTTTATTTTAATCAACAATTTGTTTGTTTTCTTCTCCTGAACATTGGAAACTGATACAAAACCACCACCGTTCGAAGACCAGGGTCACCACCTCTTTGTTTGTGTGTTTTGTGGTCACTCTTAGCTCTTGTTTTTATTCTGAACGAAGTCTTTCTCCAGCTCGATTTGCCACTGTATAAAGCATTGCGTTAGATATTTAGTGATCATGAACGAGTCATAATCAACAATGCCAGCTAAATATGATACAAACAGACTTTCTAGTATAACCAGTAATGGTTGGGATGTACAGAAGGACCTTATGATTGGAGTGTACAGAGGGATCTTATGATTTGAGTGTACAGAAGGACCTTATGATTTGAGTGTACAGAAGGACCTTATGATTGGAGTGTACAGAGGGATCTTATGATTTGAGTGTACAGAAGGACCTTATGATTTGAGTGTACAGAAGGACCTTATGATTGGAGTGTACAGAAGGACCTTATGATTGGAGTGTACAGAAGGACCTTATGATTTGAGTGTACAGAGGGATCCCTTGATAGGAATGTATAGAAGGGCTCAATGAGGAGAATTTGCAGAAGGACCCTATGATATAAATGTAGAGAAATATCCCTTGTTAGGGATGTACAGAAAGATCCTATGAGTTGAATATACAGAAGGATGTATGATGTACAGAAGGACCCCACGATCTGGGTGTACACAAGAACCCTATTATCAGTATTACAGAAGGACCCCACGATCTGGGTGTACAAAAGAAACCTATTATCAGTATGTACAGAAGGACCCCACGATCTGGGTGTACACAAGAACCCTATTATCAGTATGTACAGAAGGACCCTCATCAAAGATTTTCTCTAATTCAACTAGAAATATTACAAATCTGACAATAAACAATTCAAGGATAACCTAGTTACATATAATAACCTCTGAAGGAGCTGCAGATAAATAGTTTAATAAATATATAATATTTTATATTTATCTGGAATGTGCTGGTCGTTTTCTTTTAACTATTGTCAAAATCTGCACATACATGTACGTTTAACTTCTCTCATAGGTATATTAAAAGCACATAACGATCAAAGTGAACTTGTGCTAATAATTCGATATAATAACTATTCATGACCGACTAAGATATATTGGGTAAATGGCCATGTCAGAGATCCCTCAGATATAGCTGTCCCTAATTTTCAACTATTAACAAGAAGGAAGAGAATTAGTTAACAACGTTTGCCACTTTACGCTATTAAATAACAGCGGTATTAATTTTTATTTTACAAACGTCCCCACAGGCGATGGAAGTGCAAAGCGGGTTTAGCAGCATATTATAGTTTGTTTATCTGTTTGTTGATTTTTACGCAACGCTACTCAAGGATTTTGTGCCCTAGCCTTCCTTTATTTAGAAGTAATAGATTAGAGGGAAGGCAGCTAGTCAACAACACTCACCGACAATTCTTAGGTTACTTTTAATCAAAGAATAATGGTATTGATCGTCACATTACAGCTCCCTCTCATGGCTAAAAGGGCAGTCATGTTCGGTGGTAGGATTCGAACTTGCGACACTAAATTGCGAGATGTGTCTCCAAACCACCAGGCCAGCACGTTATGGGCTCGAACCTCTCACTATGCAGCTTAGCTCGACACATAACCCTTGTGTGGATTTACACAAAATTATGACACAATCCCCCCCAAAAAAGGAAGAGTTTTTAACAGAGACATTGGTAATACTAAATCGATGGATATTTTACTGCATGGAGAACGAAAACTTATTTTGGCAAGATTTCTAGATCATCAAATTTATATTCTGTAAGGATTATAAACAGTAAGTAAAATACTTTCGTTTTGAATACTGACATAACAATGAACAATTGAGAAAATTTTCGAATTTGTTTCTTGTCGAAGTACTGCACAGCATATAAACAATTCCTTATTGTGGGATTATTTATTTATTTTATTTTAGTTCTAATTGACTACAATTTTATATCATATGGAAAACAGCGGAGGTGGTACTTAGTAATACCATAAACCAAGAAACATTGTTTGGTATCTTAAATGGATTTATTCACTGTACTAGATATGTTGATAACATTTCGATGTACTTTCTTTTCGGGTTTATAAGTAACGCATCTCATTATCTCTCTTTTTAAGGGGAGGAAGAAAACATACTACTTTTTTCTATGTTTCTTTCTTCTTCGTTTCAACAATTGTGTGCAATTACTTTATTTCTGAGACGATCATCTTGAAATTTCGAGGTCATTACACCTTTGCTCAAAACACCCAGACTTCTCTATGTTTTTGAGCAAAGATATGTTGGCCTCGAAATTTCAAGATAATCATTCTAGAAATAAAGTAATTGCACAAAACACCTAGACTTTTCTATCTTTTTGAGTTAGGCTTAGCCCCAATTTAAGATATATAAAGGTGAAATAATACGAAAACGTCTATCTTGGACAGCAGTTCCCTTATCGTTTCATCATTCCAAATGATTGTTTGTTTATTTGTCTTGAATTTCGCGCAAAGCTAGCTGTCCCTAATTTAGCAGTGTAAATTTAGCCCAACACTTGGGCTTGTCTTTTAGCAACGAATAATAGGATTGACCATCACATTATAACGCCCCCATGGCTGAAAGGGCAAGCATATTTGGTGCGACCGGGATTCAAACCCGCGACCCTCGGATTACGAGTCGAACGCCTTAACACGCTTGGCCATACCGGGCACTATTCCAAATGAGCTTGGTACAAAGAAATCTTGCGACAATCGACACAGACAAAAGCGGTGAAATTTATAATTTGTTCCTGTTGGATTTAACAAGAGTAAAAGGTAAAAAAATATTAAACATTAGGATATTTGCCTGGTATGTTTTGTTTTTCATATTTAGACTAATCCAAATGGTCGGCATAACCAGGTGGCTAAGGTACTCGACTTTTAATCCGAGGGTTGCGGGTTCGAATCCCCGTCACACCAAACATGCTCACCCTTTCAGCCACGGGGGACGTTATAATGTGACGATCCATCCCATTATTCGGTGGTAAAAGAGTAGTCCAAGAGTTAGCGGTGAGTAATGATGACTAGCTATCTTCCCTCTAATCTTACACTGCTAAATTAGAGACGGCTAGAGCAAATAGTCCTCGTGTAGCTTTGCGCGAAATTCAATCCAAACTAGAGCTCATATAAACACCTACGACAGCTCTCACAAGATGAAATTAACGAAAATTAACTTTTCTTGGTACTTCGAAGTCTTTCACAGAATTACGTATTTTAGTCTGCCATTTCTTTATCTTCTGATCAATCTAGATGAGACTTCGTATTACATGCAGACATATATTTTCCAGTTGCTTTATTATATAGATTTTAAAAGTTTTCCTCTAGTTAGTTTCCATACAGTTTTCAGCATAATCAATGATCGAGAAAGTCATTATTACCTCTATTTAGTTGCCTTATTTATTTGTTTACTTAGTAGATAACGTCTACTCTGCCCGAGAAGATTTTGTAGTAACATATAACGTTTAGATTGACAGGATTACCACTGCAATAGCCTAAGTGTTATATCCGACCAATGCTGTGAAAGAACAAAGGTGTAACGCTTTCTATTGGACAAAAATCGACCTCACCTGTCGAATTTAGGTGCGTTTTTTAGTTCAGATTTAGTTTATTGTGACTAGTTTGACGTAAATTCATTTTAAGTGACAGAGAGTTGACGAGCTATTCACTGATCTATTACAGGCGATCGTCCTCTTGTCTACACAGGTATGCACACTTTGGTGTGTTTGTCTACATAAATGTTTTTTTCAGTGTTCTTCAAATGTATCTGATCTATTTATTTCTCATGCAAAATGTAACTTGGTCAAACCTACTGTTATTAACGGGCCCATCCTGTACATTGATGGAATTTAGCTCACCTGAAAATACATTTACACAAGCATACCTGTTTATATTAAGCATTCGTTTCTTTCCTATAAATTTACAGAAGTCAGAGTTGAGAAAATCTCAAAGTATATAGTGAGAGGCTCCGAACCAAGAAAGTCTGTATATGTAAATGTTACAAGGGGTATTATTACGTGTTTTGATTTACACACATTACGGAAATGTGTATTTGTTAGGTTTTGTAACTATGAATACACATACTTACACAACTGACTATAATATCTATTATAAGATCATAATTTATTATGTTTCGATACATCTTTCCCACAAATAAGTCTTACGTTGATACTGTGTTAACGGTCGATACTTATCAAGTGTAACAGTTATGATGCGTGCCCTGCTTAAATACATTTATCTCATAAATATACTGTATTCTGAGGATCTTATCAAATAAAGTGGATATGGAGGGACATGATAACTCTCTTAGTTCAAAATTATTATGAAAGTAATTCGGTGTGTTGAAAATCACACTCAGATATAGTTTTTGTCAAGTAAACGCGTAGCCATGTTAGAAGGGTTTCTTGGTAAACCTAATTATGAGAAATATTGTTTTATAAGCAGTACACCACTTCACTTTATCTTTTGAACTCACTTTTATTTAAAGTCAACACTATAGCACTGTATTTAGACACAAGTAGCTGCTGTTACAAGAAACATCTAACCATCTACAGTTTAACTACACAAACCATACTCATGCAGAAGCTTCCCTACGCTAGCGCCATCTCTTGATGTTAATAAAAGTCCTTAAAATAATACCTCTAATTATACACAAAAAATGAATGTGTATAAATATTATTATATATTTGTACGCGATAACAACAACAAAAAGTAAAGAAACAAAAAGCCTCAGAGTTACTAGTACGTTTTCTCTTAGCTAGATGGCACTAGTGTATGACGTTTTCTATTAGACACACTGAGTCAGTGACTTTATATGACATACTCAGTGGGAGATTATAAAAATAAACT
Organism: Tachypleus tridentatus; assembly: GCF_004210375.1. Taxonomy (NCBI): domain Eukaryota; kingdom Metazoa; phylum Arthropoda; class Merostomata; order Xiphosura; family Limulidae; genus Tachypleus; species Tachypleus tridentatus. The sequence goes on along the minus strand of NC_134832.1, from coordinate 117,472,364 downwards.
TCACTGTCGCACAGATGATAGACTAGTGTAGGCAGATCCACAGCAAAACCAAAATTAAGATTTGACATTCAACAACTAATAAAAATTATCACAAACTTCACAAAACAAAGTATATCGAAAATACATCATGGGCATACCAATAAAATATTTCGTGTTACACTGATAAATACAAGCCAGTACATCTAAGGGATGGTCCCTCTAGCTTTTTTTCTTCTGCGCCTTCACTAATAAATTCCAGACTTGAGCGTACACATCGGATCAAATTTCCCAGGATACAGAAAACCTAGATGTCCGTTATAACTAGTAACGCCCATTCTTCTGAGGTATTTTAAACAACGAGGCGGTGCCACTGAAATACTTGTAAGCTTTTTCTGTCACAATTGTTCGTTTCAGAGCAGCCATATTCCCAGTTTATTGGATAAAACGTTCTAAGGTCTTCTACAAAAGTCAAACTATTTTCCGTAAAAGCCTTAAATTGCCTCTCCCAGGCAAACGAGTCAACAATTTTCATCGTCAGTTGATTCCAACAGAATTATAATAACTAACTGTGAAAGCCTAGCATCAAGAAAAGTTTTCTTAAAGTGTTCCCTTAACCCTCACGATGGGCTATTCACAAATGCACTCCACCGGTCTTGTCTACGATCGTAGCGGATTTTAGCCATTTCAGAATAAAATGTTTAATTGTCTTGGCCGAAAACTGTGAACTGATACCACTCATGAAAGGTTCAAGTATAATCCATATCTTTATAAATTCGGAAACTCCACTTGTTCCCAGCGTATTAATTGAAAACAATAAATGCGTCAAATTTATCAAGTTAACAAAGCTCCAGGAAAACAAGCAATGGCACTTCTTTCATAACCCGAAAACATTCATATAATAAACCATGCATAACAAAGCGGCTTCTTGTCATCGAATTTCAGTGTACAACAACAACTAACAACTAAGATGAAATATTAGTAAGAAGGGGGTCGTAACGACACGGTCGAGTTCGATTTTAGCGCACTAAAAGAAGATTAAAACCTCCACCTCACGCCTAAATTCAAACTCTAGTTAGCTGAAGTGTGTTTTCCTAATAGTACTTTTACGTCACTTAAACTATCATTAAAATTTCGCACTTTGGACGTGCACTATGTTGAACTAAAGTTTGACAGAATTTTCTATGTAACCTTTTTTTCTAAATCGATTTTCATATTACAAAATCTACGCTTGCTTCGAGCTGAAAATAAATGAACCTAACGGTTAAATCGTTTATTATAGGCAAAGAGATTTTATTTATTGCAGAACGAAAACCTTATGAGAACCAGAATTAAAATAATAAACTAACTAATGAACGATTTTAGTTAGCTAAGTGTATAAAAATCGTTCATGCATTGCGAGAAATGGATTCTTTAATTTCTCGTTTTAGTGATCACAAATTTTGTATAATGTATTTGTTTTTTACAGGTGATGAATTTAAACGTCACAATTTTCTTTTGCGAATTCCATACGCACATCTAAAAATTCGAGGAGCGTATTAAAAGCAGGATATGATAAAAACTTTTCTTTGGAAACTGATACTTATGATTACATATAAAATATTTCCGTATCATACTACAAGAACATATTTAATACATTGAATTTTGGTATGATGTTGATAATGTATTGTTCTATTTTTTTAATACGAGTACTAAATAGACCGTTAGGCCTAAAAAGTGTTTGATAGCAAAAAGTGTCAGTGTAAAACCTCTAACGATTGTGAAAACTACGAATTGTGGATTAATAATAAATAACTTATGTGAATGTTGAAACATGACAAAAGAGTAGGGAGAAAATAAAATAAAATGAAAATGGAATATTTAAATTTGTACATACGAAAGCAACTTTGTGACAATTTGTGTGACTAAGAATTCGAGTGTACGAACAGGCGGTGTCAGTCATTATAAATAATTCATCCTCAAGACATGAAGAGGAAACTTTCACAGACAAATTAAAAAAATAACTATCGTTGTCTGAAGTTAAATAATAGGCAAGCTGAAGGCAGATATTTTAAAACTATGACGTCCTTGGGCCCACTCTGCCCTCCATTTAAAGCCATTAAGCAACTTTCTTCTTTTCTTTTAACACTGATGAAGATTAAGCTTCATACACGGGTCGTGTTGTCACTCTCATGAGATATTTTCGCGTCCGGACTACGTTGACCCGAAAGACAGCTAGTACTGGGACCCGTGTCTTTCTGTTCCTGTGGCACAGAAGCGCCGTTACGATTGTGATGGACACAGACGTACACAGGACGATAAAGAACCACTGTGTTGCCGTCTTCGATCCCCAGGGTTCCGTCGTAAACTTGACCAAGCTGAAACTCAGGACCGATATACATTCCTCCTTCAACGTGTTCACAACACACATCTGTTTGGGGAAAAACAAAAAAACCTTCTTAAAATAAAGTACACTCTAAAAGCCGTCTTTTGGAATGTTTAAAAAGGTGGTAGGGACTTACAAAAATAAAGATTTTTGAGCGAGTCTGAGTATAATGGCAAAAAGTAAAAATTTTAAAGAACTACTACAAGTGAATTTATTCTGTTAAAAATTTGCTTACATTTTTCATCAAGCCTTTCTGATGAAGTTGATAATATGTACTACTGAAAGGATCTTAAATTTATTCATCTTTTAGAACAAATGCCAATTGCGAAATTTTCGAAGAATGTAACGAATACAGAGAAGTGATTGTAAAACTCAATTTTTTCCTACTGGTACGTAGTTTATTTGTTAGTTTCATACAACCGCACAATAATATTGTTTGGAGTTATTTTAACAACTTCGCAAGTCTTTCACTCTATGCCTCTGAACAATTTTGCATGGTTTTAGAAAAATTGTGCCGAGTTTTTTAAATAGTTATAAAATCAACACATTTGTTTTTTACTAAAAGTTTTGTTTTGTTTTGCATTTTGCGCAAAGCTACACGAGAGTTGTCTGCACTAGTCATCGCCATCCACTGCCAACTCTTGGGCTATTCTTTTAGCAACGAATAGTGGGACTGATCGTCATATTATGACGCCCCCACGGCTGAAAGTGCGACCATGTTTGGTGTGACGGAGATTCGAACCCGCAACCCTCAGATTACGAGCCGCGCATCTTAACCACCGGGCCATGCCGGGCCCTTTTACGAAAAGAGTTCAGATCAGAATAAAGTGACGAACCGTATTGAATCTGTGGTTGTTGGTTGGAGTTGGGAATACGGAAAGGACAAGTTGCTATAGTGATAGGAAAGTTCATGTGTAACTCGTCTCCAGATTTTTCTAATTCCACCCACACCTAAAGGAAGAGAGAGAGAGGAGAGAAAAAAACCCATTAAAAATCATTTACAAAGAACTCATAAGAGCATACATGGAACGTTCAAACGACTGTTTTACATTATTTTGTGAATAGTTTACATTACAGGTAGACAATAATCCGATAACAATATTAAGATTTTCAGAGATGTTACACAAATTTTGCAAGATTTAAAGATCATGGTAAAAATTTAAAAGCCAACTGGGGGTCTTGAATCTACTAGCCATTCCTAAGTTTCAACTGACAGACTAAAGGGAAGACAGCTAGATTACAGCACTCGAATAGTTGGATTTGATTGACACTCTTATAACACATCCTCGACTCCATAGGATTCATTGTCCGAGCACGTTTAACCATTAGGGCATTCGCCTCCCCAAAATATTTTTTACCCAAGTTGTTCAGCTTCTTCTATAAAAGATCCACCCTGTAAGACTAAACGTATCAAGCAATCAACAAATTACATGTACTGTGGTGTAGAACCTACGTTACACATGGAGTTCGATAATTACGAAATAAAATCTAGTTCTGGGGTATTCAACACTTGGATATGAAGAACAATATGTCATATTAAAAATATATATAAAAAGCTAAAGCGGGACACAAGCAAATACAAAACAACAAACTTCGTTAACCTGGCAGTAACAGCTATATTAAAATGTCATGTATTAGTAATCTATCGACCTCCAACACTTCCCTAAAATTTATGTATTATCTTCCTCAAGCATAACGTAAATCTCATACAACAGTTTTCTCTGTTTATGAAATGAAAACTTTGTGTAGGTTTTTGTTATTCTGTTATGATTTATCTGCTTTTTAATTTCTGTAGTTGTAGGCTTATTATTTCGTTATCTTTTTATATAAAATTGATTTCGTGCTTTATTTTGCACAATACATTTTCTAAAATAATTTTCTTTGTATTTTTGTCATTTATATTTTTTAAAATCCCTGAGCTTATGTGGACCCTGGTCATAGCTTATGTATATATTATGGTTGTAACGTCACGGAGGTACAATATACAATAAGTATAGTAACAGAAATCGAAAACATAACCTTTAAAACGTAGTACATCTGCAGAAGTCTGCAGATACCTATCAGTGTAGGAGGCATGACAGGCACCACAAGACTGTTGGTACTGTCGAACTTGGATCTAGTCTGTGGTTCAATAGGATCGCCTCTGTATTCTAGTACTGTATGGTTCGCTTCCTTGTTGATTCCTAAAACACCACGGTCGATGAAAAATTCCACGTACTAAAAAAATAAAGTAGAAACAGACTGTGACCATAAACTTTTAAACAATCCTCTATATATTATAATTTGCTCTTCATTTTACTTCCAGGAAATTATGTTAGAAGTTAAAATCGTCGTGGACCACCCAAGATATGAATAAAATGTATGACATAGCAAGGTAAAAAATTTTTCCACATTAAAAAAACAAACTCCTTTTACGCTAAAATTACTCATGTAAGCTTAACTGTTATCTTGGTGAGTATTTGGCAGGTACTGGTAGAATGGAGCGCCATCATGTGTCACAGTACATAATTCTATTTATCACATTTTTGTTTTCATAAATTGTAAAACATGCAATTTTGTCAATTTTCCATATCGTATTGCGCCCCCAGTGGCACGGTGACATGTCTGCAGACTTACAACGCTAGAAACTTGATTTCGATACCAGTGGTGGGCAGAGCACAGGTAGCTTTGTGCTTTATTCCAAACAATCAGCCATATAGCATTTGTTTGTTTTATACTAAACGTCATCATTTAATTCAGGAGAACTTCCTTAAATCATCTAAACTTTCATCCTGCCATTTTCTTCAGTAATGACACATTACGCTGAACTTCTACAGTAAATGCTGTTTTTCGTTTTTATTTTCAAAACTGAATTTTAAAATTATATTAAGGGCAATTCAGCTCAACGGAAATTCGTATATATTCTGAATGTTTTACGATGAACATGACATAGATTTTGGGTAACAAACTGAACAATTCCTTACTTTATAAAACAGTTTTAAGGCCAAAGTAAATATTCGTTTAATGTTTACTGTTTTATTTGGTGTTGGAAATACTTAAGGAAATGTACAGACGATAAACAAAGATGAACCACCAAAAATGAGTAATTGCAACCAAATGCTCAATTTATTATTAGTGTAATACAGTATTTCAAATACTGGAAGAGAAAAACAAGTAAGATGTACAGTGTACTACTGTTAGGTTGTCCAGAAATAAATGTTGTTTCTGAACTGTGAAGTTTGGAAAAGTATAAACCAGTGTTGTAAAACATACTTTAATCAAAGTAATCACCATTTGCTTCAACACACTTTTGCCAACGTGTAACGATGTTGTTTATGCCCCTGCTGTAGAAATCAGAGTTTTTATTGTTAATGAATTCCCTGAAAGCTTCTTCTGCAGCTGCCTGGTTTTAAAAGCGTTTATTGTTCAAAAAGTTGTCAAAGTGCTTGAAAAAAATTAAAATATGTAGGGAAAAGTCTGGAGAATAAGATGGATGAGTCAGAACCTCGATTCCCATTTCATTTAATTTTTGGAGCGTCATCCTTGATAGGTCTCATAACGCTGATATTTTCGTCTTTCCAAATGCACCCAGGTGGTTGGTCATGCTTGATCTGCTTGTGCTTAGCTTTTCTGCAAGCTTACGTACTGTTGTGCGAGGGTCTGTCTCAACTGCTTCCCTTAATGTGTTTTCATCTAAGGATGGCTTCCTTCCATGACCTTCGTGGTCTTCAAGACTTTCATCTCCATGCAGAAACCTATGGAACCAAAGCTAAATTGTATGTTCAGAAACAGATCCATGGCCGAATGCATGGTTGGTGTTCTGTGTAGTTTTGGTAGCTTTTCGTCCAAGTTTGAAGTCGTAGAGGAAAATCAAACGAAGGTCCTTTTTTTCCATGCTGCCTTGAGGGTTGTGAAACTTACTCTGAGTAGAGTTGAAACAGCAAACAATTAAAAAACTTTACAAGCGTTTGATTACGCTAACCAACGATAACCTACTTAATATTCAGCTTCCACATGTCATCGTGAGAATTCCGACATTTATTTTTGGACAATCTAATATTTTGTATTTACTTTAAACAAAGCGATTCACGTTGGTTTTGTGCCACCACAACTTTATCCATGTCTGCTTGTAAAATATTGTTTCCAGTGTCATACGTTAGTTTCCCACAATCAAGCCGAGTTGTTTGGTTGCTGGTTGTCCTTTAAAGTTTCCATATATTCGGGCACCGTTTTACCACGATGACTGAATACTTGGGATCACCGTGTTGTTCCGAGGAAATGATGATAGATAACTGTGTTTGTGTTGTTAGATAGTAATGATGCCAATGGTATTGGATGAGAGGTATTTCACGTTTGTATTGATCTCAATATGGTTTACAGTACATGTTTTATATTGACCCTTATATCTTTCTCTTACCGCTGACTGTTGCCGAACAGTTCGAATCTCGATTCATCTGTAACGAACACCGCTCAATAACTTTGATCGTCCAACTGTTTGAAGTCCGATACCCACGTCAATCTTTTAGTTTCATTATTTCCCATGAGCAGTTAAATGAACAGATAGATACATTTCGTAATAATGTCGATCTTATTGTTTGAAGGTAGCATTCACACCTATACTTACAGATAGGTCATTGGTAAGATATCCACTGCACTGTCGTGAATATAATTGAGTTTCTTAACGTCACTTTTGACGAGTATGAACTTCATATCTTGATTGCTTTTATTATCAATGGTATTAGTTTTATGTATCCTCTTCAGAGTATTCTCACAGTCCTCACTGAAAAATAAAAGTTCACCTCAATCTGTGGTAAGTAGTAGCTTCACTTCAATAAGAGTATGTTTGTCATGTTGTATTTTTCTCCTAGGAACCATGAGTACATTCACTACACTACTGCTAGAAAAGGTTTGACTCTTGGTACTTTTATATATATTAAGCTGACGGAATTCTCTATGTTTGATTGGATGCCAGCTAATCACAGTGTGTTATTTGTTTGTTGTTAAGCGCAAAGCTACGCAACAGGCTATCCATGTTGTGCCTACCTCTGATACAAAAACTATTGCTTTTTTCAGCATTATAAACCTTCAGAGTTACTGCTGAGCCATTGGGGGCCAAAAAGGTAATCACAGTATGTATTCAACAAATGATCGGACTGTTTTGGTGTTTTTTTAATTTCGCGCAAAGCTACACAAGAACTATCTGCGCTCGCCGTCCCTAATTTAGCAGTGTAAAACTCGAGGGAAGGCAACTAGTCATCACCACCAACCGCCAACTCTTGGGCTACTCTTTATCAATGAATAGTGTGATTGGCTGTCACATTATAACGCCTCCACGGTTGAAAGGGCAAGCATGTTTGGTGCGACGGTGATTCGAACCCGAGACTCTCAGATTACAAGTCGAACACCTTAACCCACCTGGCTATGCCGGGCCACCTAATCGTACTGTGGTGAAATTTATTTTATACAAAAGAGGGAGAAAATTACTATAAATCTACCTTTTACACTCATTTTACTGACTGTTTCAGAAAAAAAAAAAACTATTTCTAATACTACATGTGCATATATTTCAATTGGAGTAACGTTTTTTTTTTTTTTGGTTAGGCTTGTGTTCGTTCATAACAAACTAACATTAGTTAGAAGTTTGGATCTGCTGTTTCTAACGCAGTCCTTCCTTTTGTTTTTGTTTCATTTTAATTAACTCGTCAGTATATTTACTCTCATTATTTATATATATATATACACACACACACAAACAATTTTTTCGCCATTGGTATTTTATCTTAAATGGCACTTTAAACAGCCAGATTGGACGCCCCCTATAATTCAGGTTTTGCCTTCCATAATTTTGAAATGCTAAACGAAATGGAAGGCAACCAATCAGTAACATTCATTGACACAAGGGATTTGAATCAAGTAACACAACTAACTGCTTTATTTATGAGTTTCCGCAACCAGACATGTTAATCATTACAAAACACCTGGCCCTAAAGCGTTTTTAGGAAGTTATTTATCGACTTTTATTATTTTTACTGAATAACACATAAACTACATTATTAGACACAACTGCAATTTTTCTGAATTTTTAATATTCTTATACAGTGATACCCCATTCTCGAACAATTCAGTTTTCGAACATACTGTTTGAGAAAAAAAACGTCTCGGTTGTCGAACATAAACTCGGTTCCCGAACCAAGCTGTCGTGACCCGAACCCCCGAAATAACCCGACTGATGACCCAAACGATCCTTCGACCATTTTCGGCCCACGCCAAGCTTGCCCAAAACATTTTACCCATACCTGTCACTCAGTCCACACCCCCGCTAAAATCTGCTGTAAACGTTCTCGTTTTTCTTTTTGTTTTTCTAAATATTCCAATTAAATATGCTACCATGGGGTCAAAGAAGGATAATGAAAGCAGCAAACCAAAAAGAAGTTGTTAGAGCCACAATAGAGGTGAAAAAGGTCTCATAGCGAAGTATGAAAGTGGTGTTTGCGTGTCTGACCTTGCTACATAGTTTGGTATGGCGAAGTGTACAGTCCGCACTGAAAAATAAAGAGTCATCAAACGAGCTGATGTTGCAAAAGGAGTGACAGTACTTACGAAACAAGGATCACAAACAATGGAAGAGGTAGAAAAACTGTCGTTAATTTGGGTAAACGAAAAACAGTTAGCTGGTGATAGCATTTCTGCGACCATTATTTGTGACAAAGCAAAGCAGTTGCATGCTGACCTCTGAAAAACACCCCTGGAACAAGTGCTGATACAAGTGATACCTTTAAGGCTAGTAGGGGGTGGTTTGAAAAATTTAGAAAGAGAAGTGGCATACATAGTGTGGTGAGACATGGGGAGGGTGCCAGTTCTAACAAAGACGCTGCTGATAAATTTGTTAGGGAATTTAAGGACTATGTAGAAGTTGAGGGTTTTATTCCCCAACAAGTGTTCAACTGTGATGAGACAGACCTCTTTTGGAAGAAAATGCCAAAGAGGACCTACATCACCAAGGAGAAGTCACTGCTAGGGCACAAGCCAATGAAGGACAGGCTAACTTCATTGTTATGTAGTAATGCAAGTGGGGACTTAAAACTTAAGCCTTTGCTTGTGTATTATTCTGAGAACCAGATAATTTTTAATAAAAATAATGTCCTGAAAAGTAAACTAAACGTCATGTGGAGGGCTAATAGTAAAGCATGGGTAAAGTAAAGCATGACTAATAGTAAAACAATTTTTTATGGAGTGGGTCCATGAAGTGTTTGCCCCAAGTGTAAAGAATTACTTCACGGAAAAACAATTACCACTCAAGGCCCTTCTTGTGATGGACAATGCACCTGCTCACCCACCAGGCTTGGAGGACGGGTTAGTGGAGAACTGTAGTATCATAACGGTGAAGCTCTTGCCCCCTAACACGATTTCTCTCATTCAGCCCATGGACCAGCAGGTCATATCGAACTTTAAGAAACTCTACACCAAATCACTGTTTCAAAGGTGCTTTGAAGTGACCTCTGACACAGAGTTAACCCTCAGAGAGTTCTGGAAAAATCACTTTAATATCCTCCACTGCTTGAGGATCATAGACAAAGCCTGGAGGAAAGTGTCTTTGAGGACCATGAACTCAGCCTGGAAAAAAATTGTGGCCAGACTCAGTAGCAGATAGAGACTTTGAAGGCTTTGAGGCTGAGCCTGTTGTCGAGGATATTGTCTCACTAGGCAAGTGTATGGGCTTGAATGTGAGTGGTGATGATGTGGAGGAGTTGGTAAAAGACCACAACACTGAGCTCACCACGGAAGAACTCCAAGACCTTCAGGAGGAGCAGCAACAGAAGGCAACTGAGGAAGTGTCTTCAGATGAGGAGGAGTGAAGGGAGGATGTTCCTAGTTCACTAATCAAAGAAATGTGTGGAAAATGAGGAGAGTTACAAAGTTTTGTGGAAAAATTTCACCCTGACAAAGCTGTAGCAAATTGCAGCATAAACCTTTTCAATGACAATGCCATGTCTTACTTCAGAAACATTTTAAAATGCAGGCAGAAACAAATCTCATTGGACAAGTTTTTAGTGAGAAATAGGTCCAGTGAGTCTCAAGCAGGTTGTAGCGATGCAAAGAGATAGAAAAGAGAAAGAACCCCAGAAGGAGAGTTACTTGACGTTTTTATGGAAGGTGACTCCCCTTCCAAACAATAATAACCCTCCTACTCTCCACGTTCCTCACCACCTTTCACTTATGCTATCAGCTCTCCTCAGCACAGGTAAAGTGCAGTAAAATTTTCATTTATTGTTTTTTTATTGTGTGTATAGTTTTTGTGGTTGACCTTATGCATGTAAGTATTAGGTATAAATAAGCAATATTTTTACTTAAACGCTTCATAATGCGTAATTTTTTGAGGTCTGTAACGGATTAATTTAATTTACAGTATTTCTTATGGGAAAAATTGATTCGGTTTTCGAACAGCCTTCTGGAATGGATTACGTTCGAGAACCAAGGTACTACTGTATACTTCATTACTTTACTACACATGAAATATTTCAGGTGCCATTTTCGTTTGAGGTTAATTTTCAGTTTTTTACATTTTCTTCGCGTATGTGGATGCTTTTGTTATCGTACTTAGCTAGTTTCCTTGAGAACACTAAAGCAACAACATATTAGTACGTTTTACCTGTACAAGTTTTAACTTGAGTCGAACTACTTCTTCACTCTGGTTGTCTATATCAGCTTTTAACCTAATACTTTCCCCACAACAATACGCTGACCGTTCGAGGGCGCTTCGAAGACTTACTACACCTCGTTTACAACAGAGACAACAGATGGCGCGTTTGTCTTGTCCAACCATAGGTTTCTGGAAAGAAAATCGTACAACATCAACTGGACGTCTTTTTACCTTTTAGTTCAATAAAATAACGGTGTCCACTCATTACACTTGTTTATATGTATGTCATACTTTTATTGAGCTATAACGCACAGTAATAATATACTAATAATGTGTTATAACTGTACAGAGAATATATATATATATATATATTGGTTGTTCAGAACATCACGCTATAAATAAGAAAAACAAAACGGTCTACTGCGCACACACGATTGTCAATTAATGGACATACTCTAGTTTGTTAACTTCTGAAAGCTGGGCACGTGCCTCATTATAAACCGTATTAAAATCACACAACAAGTGTTCGAATTATATTTCACTTTTTATATTTTATGTTTTCTGATAAATATTCTTTAGCATACATTCAACACATCACCAAAAGAAACATTATTCTCTATAATAAGTATAAACCAGTGTTTTTCTTTTTCGCGGATTCAATAAAAAAATTTTAAATGTTTTAATATTATGTTATTTTACAGGACAATTTCCGAGATTATTTTACACCAGCTTAGAGTACAAGTAAAAATACCCTTTTATTGAAAGCACTTATGAGAGCACTTGTATCAATGATGAGACTACAAGTATGACTGTCAACGGATCAAGTGTAACAGATTGATTTTCATTCTTATTAGTAGGCTAACAACAACATTTACTGTTTCTTTCTTATCAGTAGGCTAATTTCAACAAATTGTTTTTTTTCCTTATCGTTAGAATGCTAATTATAGCACTAAATTGTTTTCTATCCTTGCAAGTAGGCTAACTCCCACAAATCTTGTTTTCTTTGCTTATTAATAGGCTAATTCCAACACTTATTGTTTTTTCTTCCAGTTAGTGGACTAATTCCAACATTTATTGTTATCACTCATTACTAGTAGGCTAATTCCACAACTTATTCTTTTCTTTACTTAGTAGTAGGCTAATTCCACAACTTATTCTTTTCTTTACTTAGTAGTAGGCTAATTCCACAACTTATTGTTTTCTTTACTTAGTAGTAGGCTAATTCCACCACGTATTGTTTTCTTTACTTAGTAGTAGGCTAATTCCACCACGTATTGTTTTCTTTACTTAGTAGTAGGCTAATTCCACAACTTATTCTTTTCTTTACTTAGTAGTAGGCTAATTCCACAACTTATTGTTTTCTTTACTTAGAAGTAGGTTAATTCAACAACTTATTGTTTTCTTTACTTAGTAGTAGGTTAATTCCACCACGTATTGTTTTCTTTACTTAGTAGTAGGCTAATTCCACCACGTATTGTTTTCTTTAGTTAGTAGTAGGTTAATTCCACCACGTATTGTTTTCTTTACTTAGTAGTAGGTTAATTCCACCACGTATTGTTTTCTTTACTTAGTAGTAGGCTAATTCCACCACTTATTGTTTTCTTTACTTAGTAGTAGGCTAATTCAACAACTTATTGTTTTCTTTACTTAGTAGTAGGTTAATTCCACCACGTATTGTTTTCTTTACTTAGTAGTAGGCTAATTCCACCACGTATTGTTTTCTTTACTTAGTAGTAGGTTAATTCCACCACGTATTGTTTTCTTTACTTAGTAGTAGGCTAATTCCACCACGTATTGTTTTCTTTACTTAGTAGTAGGCTAATTCCACCACTTATTGTTTTCTTTACTTAGTAGTAGGCTAATTCCACCACGTATTGTTTTCTTTACTTAGTAGTAGGTTAATTCCATCACTTATTGTTTTCTTTACTTAGTAGTGGGCTAATTCCACCACGTATTGTTTTCTTTACTTAGTAGTAGGCTAATTCCACCACGTATTGTTTTCTTTACTTAGTAGTAGGCTAATTCCACCACTTATTGTTTTCTTTACTTAGTAGTAGGCAAATTCCACCACTTATTATTTTCTTTACTTAGTAGTAGGCTAATTCCAGCACGTATTGTTTTCTTTACTTAGTAGTAGGCTAATTCCAGCACGTATTGTTTTCTTTACTTAGTAGTAGGCTAATTCCACCACGTATTGTTTTCTTTACTTAGTAGTAGATTAATTCCAGCACGTATTGTTTTCTTTACTTAGTAGTAGGCTAATTCCACCACGTATTGTTTTCTTTACTTAGTAGTAGATTAATTCCACCACTTGTTGTTTTCTTTACTTAGTAGTAGATTAATTCCACCACGTATTGTTTTCTTTACTTAGTAGTAGATTAATTCCAGCACGTATTGTTTTCTTTACTTAGTAGTAGATTAATTCCACCACTTGTTGTTTTCTTTACTTAGTAGTAGATTAATTCCAGCACGTATTGTTTTCTTTACTTAGTAGTAGGCTAATTCCACCACGTATTGTTTTCTTTACTTAGTAGTAGGCTAATTCAACAACTTATTGTTTTCTTTACTTAGTAGTAGGCTAATTCCATTACGTATTGTTTTCTTTAGTTAGTAGTAGGTTAATTCCACCACGTATTGTTTTCTTTACTTAGTAGTAGGTTAATTCCACCACGTATTGTTTTCTTTACTTAGTAGTAGGCTAATTCCACCACTTATTGTTTTCTTTACTTAGTAGTAGGCTAATTCAACAACTTATTGTTTTCTTTACTTAGTAGTAGGTTAATTCCACCACTTATTGTTTTCTTTACTTAGTAGTAGGCTAATTCCATCATGTATTGTTTTCTTTACTTAGTAGTAGGCTAATTTCACAACTTATTGTTTTCTTTACTTAGTAGTAGGCTAATTCCACCACTTATTATTTTCTTTACTTAGTAGTAGATTAATTCCAGCACGTATTGTTTTCTTTACTTAGTAGAAGGTTAATTCCACCACTTATTGTTTTCTTTACTTAGTAGTAGGCTAATTCCACCACTTGTTGTTTTCTTTACTTAGTAGTAGATTAACTCCAGCACGTATTGTTTTCTTTACTTAGTAGTAGGCTAATTCCACCACGTATTGTTTTCTTTACTTAGTAGTAGGCTAATTCCACCACTTATTGTTTTCTTTACTTAGTAGTAGGCTAATTCCACCGCGTATTCTTTTCTTTACTTAGTAGTAGGTTAATTCCATCACTTATTGTTTTCTTTACTTTGTAGTAGGCTAATTCCACCACGTATTGTTTTTTTTACTTAGTAGTAGGCTAATTCCACCACTTATTGTTTTCTTTACTTAGTAGTAGGCTAATTCCACCACGTATTGTTTTCTTTACTTAGTAGTAGGTTAATTCCACCACTTATTGTTTTCTTTACTTAGTAGTAGGCTAATTCCACCACGTATTGTTTTCTTCTCTTAGTAGTAGGTTAATTCCACCACTTATTGACTTATTGTTTTCTTCTCTTAGTAGTAGATTAATTCCAGCACGTATTGTTTTCTTTACTTAGTAGTAGGCTAATTCCAGGCCTGGCATGGCCGAGCGCGTAAGGCGTGCGACTCGTAATCCGAAGGTCGCGGGTTCGCACCCGCGTCGCGCTAAACATGCTCGCCCTCCCAGCCGTGGGGGTGTATAATGTGACGGTCAATCCCACTATTCGTTGGTAAAAGAGTAGCCCAAGAGTTGGCGGTGGGTGGTGATGACTAGCTATCTTCCCTCTAGTCTTACACTACTAAATTAGGGACGGCTAGCACAGATAGCCCTCGAGTAGCTTTGTGCGTAATTCTAAAAGAAACAAACAAACGGCTAATTCCAACACTTATTGTATTTTCTTATTGTTAGCATGGTAATTCTAACACTTATTGTTTCGTCTTCTCGATATTTATTGTTTCTTCTTCTTAGTTGGTTGGCTTATTCCAATACATATTGTTCCATCTGCTTGCTAGTAGGCTAATTCCAAAATTTATTGTTTTTTCTTCTCAGTGAGCTAATTCGAATGCTTTGTTTTTTCGTCTTGTCAGTAGTCACTTATTGTTTTTCTTCTTGCTAGTACGCGAATTTCAAAACTTATTGTTTTCTCCTTGTTAATAGACTAATTCCAGCTATTAATGTTCCCTTTCCTAGGTAGCAAGCTAATTCTGACACTTACTGTTTTTAGTAGGCTAATTCCAACACCTGTTGTTTTTGTTCCACTTAGCAAACTAATTCATCCACTTTTTTTGTTTTTCTCCTTGTTAGCAGACAATTTCCAATATTCATTGCTTTTTCTCTCAAGTTTCTTATTCTTGTATATTAAAGTGACGTTCTTACGCAGTAAGTTATCGATTTCTTTCCGTAGAATTTTTTTTTTTTTTCGAAAAACGCTTACCCATACTTCCCAGCGAATGACGTTGTTTTGTTAATGGAGTTGACACGTGACAACGCCTACGCAGTTTATCAGCATGAATATTTCACTTTAATTTACATTTAAGAATGAGTATAGATGACAGAGCATATTATTATATCTTATATTCTTGGCCTAAATCTCGAGTTGGTTTAGCATTCACCAATTGTGTCTATTCCATTATCAAACAAATCTGAATGGTATTTATAAATTGTTTGGAGTTATAGTGAATGATATAGATAAAAACCACTTTTATTGCAAGCTACCAACGTATGTCTTCTTAACATTTCGGTAAAATAAAGGTAAGATAGAAGTTATCTACCTATGAAATTGGCTCCATTACAGTAACCTTCTATTTTAAGAATCTTAAAAGAACATTGAATAGAAAATCAAGTAGGTATAATATAATAAACTATTATATCGATTTAAACATTAGATCACGTTCCAGTACACCTGCCCAACCTTTCTCTAATCGTATTCCAGGCACTTAAAATAATCAGAGTCGTTTCAAGATACTAAAGGTGGTTTATCTTGCTTAGTTTTGTTCTGAATGCAGCTGTGCTATTATTATTCTTACAGCATGACTTGTATTTGTTAGGTTATTAAATAAAAAGAAAGTAAAATTATTCCGTGCTTTCTTAACTAATGAAAATATTCTATCTACAAATATATAATGATGGGGATAACCTGACAACTGTCCCTCTAGGAAAATTGCTCCCGGACAACTTCCGTCTCTCTACAGCCCTATGTTAGTATAACTGACTAAAATAGGAAAACAAAACAAAACACATATCACATATTTCTTGCATTTCATTGAAGAATGAATTATCTAAAACTGCTTAAATAAGAGAAATTAACAGGTTTCATGTTAAATGTTGTTTATTGTAATAAAACAAAAACGTTAAACTAGACAAAGTTACATAAAAGAAGATATGACTTTGGGAGAAAGTTTTCCGGTGGAAAATTTTTCTACGGGGGCAGTTAGTTGTCCATGGATAAATTGTCTGGAGGGGAGAGCATTTTTCCGGAGGGAGATTGTCCTAAGACTAATTAATGTTTCAGTTTCTTTGGTCAGTAACTAACTAGCTTGTTACATGTGACTGTCGCCAACAAAATATATTTTTTAAATCTTATTTCACTAAAACTTCAACTACTAAACTTGTTATTTAGTAGTTTTTTTAAACAAAATTTTAAAGAATGATTATCGGTGGTACGTTTTTGATATTTATAAATTATGTAATAGACCACGTTATTAATATTAAAAACATCACGTTGGTTAAATATTGGTGACGGTGAAGAGACTTTACTTTCCTCAACCAACTCTAAAGCCTGGAGCATATGACGTGTATTTACCACAAGCTGGAAAAACAACAATAACACATGTATGGTGTCAAGGTTTAGTGTTAGCTGAGGATGAAAAAAAGTAGATCACAGGTCAATGTCATGAAGGCCCTGCATGGCCAGGTGGTTAAGGCACTCGACTCGTAATCCAAGGGTCATGGATTCGAATCCCCGTCAAACAAAACATGCTCGCCCTTTCAGCCGTGAGGGCATTATAACGTGTCGGCCAATCACACTAATATTAATCCTGCTATTTTTTGGTAAAAGAGTAGCCCAAGAGTTGACGGTGGGTGGTGATGACAAGCTGCCTTCCCTCTAGTCTTACGCTACTAAACTAGGGACGGCTAACGCAGATAGTCCTCGTGTAGCTTTGCGTGAAATTCGAAACAAACCAAACCAAGGTCATGAAAAAGGTTGTGACATTCGTAAAACGTTAAAAATCCGACATTTCGATCTCCGTTATGTTTACTGAATATATCCAAATTTAAAATAATCCCACAAATCTATCACCAATTTTGTGTTGCAACTTATATAAGGCTGTAATATTTCATTGCGATATTCGAAATAATTCTTTAAGCATTGAGCACAAACAGTCAAATAACCTGTTCTCAGTTTCTATAATTTTTCAGCCACTTCAAATACGTGGACCTCAGACTCAGATAAAAAAAAAAAAACACTTTACTGCAGCATTTGAGTGATAGAGTTTATTTATACGATTTATAGATAATAATAATATTACAAAAATTAAGCATGATATAGGAATAAATAATAATAGACAAAACTGTGGACTTATACCACTAGAAAGCGTATTTCAACACCCATGGCGGACAGGGCACAGATAGAACTTTTTGCTTAATATAAAAAACACACAAAACCACACGTAAATCACTAAATTGGTAATGAGTCAGTCTTACAAGCTTACAGTTACTAGCCACTATGAAACTGATAGACATTTAACATGTAGTTGTAGATAAAAGTTATTTTTGGAAAGATTTGACTACTTATGTAGTGATTTATATATGGTTTTGTGTATTCATCCCTCCCTACTTCACTTCTGTACTTTATGACATTGCCAACCTTGCATCACGTAATTTTTGCAAAAGGTTTTTATTACTTGTTTACCCCTCTTTTACTTTTATACAACTTCATTGAAATAGGTTAATTGGTGAATATTTGTTTTATTTCTATAATTCAATGGTAATATACATTATTAATATCATATCAGTTTTGTCAGTTCCTTCATTGTCTTTGTAGAATGACCTCAGGTTTTAAATTTTTCCGTACAATTGGCTAAAATAGATTAGTAGTCATCACTGTTCATAACCTTGACTTCTTAAAAGTTAAAACTGAGGAAAGAACATATGAAAAGTGTATAGTTGTATCGTCCGTACATCCATGTTTGTGTTATTTTTGGTCCCGCCATTCCAACATCACTTTACATCTACAAAAATGTTATTTATTATTTGTTCTGTGGAGGTTTACAGTTACTAAAAGTTAAAATATTCTATGAATGTATGTAACAAAATTTAATATTATGTGAATTTATTTTATTTTTGTATTCCTTCACTTCATACGTAGTATAGGGATTGGCTCCATAAACACACCAATTGTATAGTGTACAAAGTATTGAGTATTGTACAAGTTACAGTCACCTAATGTTCATCTGTTATTGGCTCGTAATTCCTGTTTCATCTTGTATTCAAGCCTTTTAAAGAAACACCATATTTTTGTAAGCAAGTTAATTTCAAGGGGTAATAATAACACCGTTTACTTTAGAATTATGATCTTTTTTTTAGCTTATATTAAGCACAAATGTTCTAAAGTACTCTTAAAATATTTCTTGTCGTACTAAAGTCTTTGTGAACCTTCACACATTTTGTGGCTAAAATTGGAAAAGAAAAAAGAAAGATGAACATTTTGGTTCTTTGGCTAATTCCTAAGTCTACACTTCAGCAACACATTTGAATAATACTGTGAGTTTTATAAGCTGTGAAACACTCGATAATGGCAGTTTTGTATTCAAATAAAGTTATAACTCACATTAGCAGTTATTTGGAAGCATAAGAGTAACAGACTGAATGCGTCATTCTTTTTTTTCTTGGCACATCCTAACATGCTTATTGATACGGTGATGAAATGTTCATATGAACAAATGTCTGTTTTTTTTCGTATAACGCAAAACAAAACTTGATCATAATTTGAAGCATTTTTAATGTGAAAATATTATAGAAATATTTGGAACTGAGGTATGGGTAAGTTGTCGAACAATTTATCTTTCATCTTATCTATTACACGGACCTTATGAAATAGGGTCAAATAGATCGAATATTATTTTCACTGTTAGTCTTCGTGAATATGGAGTTCTCATGCCAATAGAAACTACTAGAAGTTGTTGATGTTTATGAATTAACAGGCTATTATAAAAGTGTATTACTAATTCAACATTCTATTAGATATCCACTGAGCTAAAATACGTAGAAATAACTGTTTTAACACTTAAGTGACTTCATAATTTATTTAATTTCTTAAAAACTAATCTCTAATATGAACAGAGTAACAGTTAAGTATAGCCTTAACTACTTTTCTGTTAATATGATGTTTAGGTCACTCTAGGGCCTAGTGGTTATGACGTTTGACTCGCAACCTGCGGGTCGCAGGAATAAAATTCGTTGCCGGACATGTTCGCCCTCTCAAACTTGGGACTTTATAATGTAACAGTCAATTTCACAGTTCATTGGGCTTAAGAGTGGCTCAAGAGCTGCTTTATTAGTTCAAAATTAGGAACAGCTAGTACAGATAGCTCTCGATTAGCTTTGCGCAAAAAATTCGACAAAGAAATGAACCGGTCACTGTAATGGAATATAAATCTAATTCAGGATTTCTAGTGACGTGAAATGAAATTGCATAAAAAAAAGAAAGTAACATAGATATTTCACATAAAATTAAAATTCCAAATGAATGTGAAATCTGCGAATTGTAAGTTGTTTTACAAAAGAGTAAAACTCAAACGTTACTTAAGCCAATGGAGTTCCACAAGATTCTGTTCTGAGAGCAGGAATTTCTTAGATATTACTGGCCAGATGAAATATCACACAACAAATTAACTAGAAAGAGAGCGTTAGAGATCCAGTTATTTACAACACATCCAAAAAGAAGAGCATTTCTTATAAATATTTAGAACAGAGACAGTTGTTTTAAAATGAATATCGAAAACTAATGGTCCTTATATAAAGCTATTATATGAAAAGTTTACTCAGTGAATTAGTAAAGAATGGATGCCAAAAGCTTTTAATAATAAGGATGCAACTCTTCTTGACAACAGGCGATTAATCCTTCCATTTTGTGTCATGTGACACCTTTGTATAAGGACATGGTAAAATAAGTGGTAAATAGTTCGTTTACCTTATCTATTCATCCTATGTAAAATTATTTATAGACAGTTTTAATCACAGAAGATTTGTGGAAGCTGCTTAAACCTACTAAGTGGCAGTGTGGTGATTTGAAAGTAACATGACATCATTCTCTCTCCTTCTCTACAGTGTATAGTAAATATGGCATAGAAATGCAAATACATCCACATTTTGTACGTTGAGTTTTCCTGAATGTTGTTTACTTTAATAAATAAACAACTAAACAGTTGGTAAATGTTTGTTTGCTCTCTGTGCTCTGCTAACGGCAGGTATAGAAATCCATGTTTTTTAGCGTTATAAGCTCGAGAACTATCGCTCAATTAACGTGGACGAGGTAAATGTTTTAATTAATTAACGCATAACATAGATCGTATTATTTATCGTTTGGACATTTAATGTCTAATATATAGCATTTAATACTTCATATATTGTTTAACGTATAATATCTAATACTTCATAAAATGTTTCGTCTGTAATATAGCACGTAATTTAGAAAAGGCAAGAAATTTAGCTTGATAAAGTTCCCTTGTTATTTGAAAAGTATAAAAGCCACGTGCTACATAAATGACACTGAAATAGAAAATATTTCCAAAGAGTACTAAAATCATCTTATTTCGAAATATACACGGTAGATGGCTTCGAAATCAGCCACACTACCGGTATGGTGTACTGACAAAATGAGTTGATTGATTAATTGTGATTTGGAATTAAGCACAAAGCTACACAAGGGGCTATCTGTGCTCTGCCCATCACGGGTATCGAACCAGGGTTTAGAGGTGTGAGTCCGTGAATATATCGCTGTGCTGACAAATAAGTTGGACAGGATTCCATGGTGTTAAAGGTCCTGTGTTATGGCTGATGCTTTACTCCTCTAAAGCAAATGATTTTTGTTTCCATGGCTACACTGTAATGTTCATTGGAGCATTACGTTACAATAAACAATAATTGGTGCATTATCCATTTAATGTTTCTGAGCAAGTTTAAAAAAAAAAGGTTTTGAATGTACTGATACAGATCAAACTTTAGTTATAAATACTATGAATGTTTTGATTTAAAACTTACCATCTATCATGAACGTTGCATTATTTGTTTAACTTTGTGCAAACGTTAAAAAAAAAGTTGCAAATTAACATAAACAACATAAATTATGTTCCCCCAAATATAAACGTGTGTAAAATATAACACGATTATTGTAACGATGTAGACAACAAGTTGTGTGTGTTATCTGACAATATAAATGGCGTACGTTTTCCAGCTCAACTTTGTGTTTATATGAACAAATTGCTGTGTTATGTTGTCAAAATTTTAGTTTCGTGTATGTAGATTGTATAAAAGTCAATACAAATATTGTTTATCAGGCAACACACCAGTGTTTCTTTCTGTTGCTCCACATTGATTACGTTATGTTCCACACTAAACAAGTCGTGTTGTTTTTAACACAGGATTTCTTTGTACCCTTGCCTCAAGTGGCACAGCGATACGTCTGCGGACCCACACCATTAGAAAGCGGGTTTCGATACCCGTGGTGGGCAAAGCACAGATAACCCCTTGTGTAATTTGTAATACATTTCAAAACAAACAAAACTGGTAACTGTTATTGATTCAATTTATGAAAAACGTTTATTGTTTTCAGTTTCGAAATCGTTTAATCACTACAGCGTGGGTTTGTGTAGTGGAAGCAGTAGATTTAGCTGTTTTATCCTGGAGAAAACCAAAACAACAACGGACATTTTTAGAAATTCCAGATAGCGATAAATCATATTCTAATTTCTGAGTTACGACAGTATAAAGCTTCTATCGATTAAGTTTTCAAAAATTATATATTAGATATACGCAACAAATGTGAGTTTTCTCATTTCTTTCACAGGAATAATTGGAATCTAGAGTTTAAAAAGCTAACAAATGATGTTCCCTTGTTCAATTAGCCAACGTAAATAAGGGGTTACCAATGGCAACTGCTGAAAAGCAACCACGCAACAAACGGAATATTGTGAAATTACGTTACTTTTAGTAACGAACTGATCTCGAAACATATAAAACATGTACGTGACAGTCTGTGTTTTTCATGTGTAACTGGTTTAACGGATACTATACGATTCTCAGTTTTTAAGGTTTATGTGAAATATTCCTAACCAGAAGTAAACCAGACATAGGTTGTTTTTGTAATTTCAATTTACTTTTCTTCGGTGTTATTGGAAAGCTTGGATAAAATATGATAGAAATTACAACTCGATGTACATTTTACCCAGAAATGAAAACGGGTTGATAGCTGTACGAATTTTCTCGTAGTGACAATATTTTAGTGTGTTTGTGTTTTCTTATAGCAAAGCCACATCAGATTAGGTGTTGAGTCGAACCCTTGATTTTAGCGTTGTAAATCCGTAGACAATATTTTAGTACATTCTTGACAATGGAGAACTTTCTTACATTACGTTACGTAATTTACGTGAATTCCAGGCAAAATTTGTAAAGCTATCAGTAGTGATGGCTACATCACGTTTAATTAAAGAAAACTGCTTTGCAAAAATTATTATTTGTTTACAATATTTTAAACAAAGTAATAGTAAAATTAAAAACACAAAATATATTTGGAAACACGAATGTATATACACAAAAACTCACACAAATATGTGTTATGACGTGTGTTCTACGCCAAAACCAATTACTTGAAGAGTTTCTAGATAATTTTTTCTAGTTCTCGTCCAGCATGACCTGGAGATAGTATAGTTCTAATGTAAAACCTGTTCAACTAAGTCTATCTCACTAAAGTTCATTAAATTAAAATAATGGGTCTACTCCATTGTTAAGAAAAGCGGTGGAAAGTTTACATTTCAAATGACCGTATTCAAAAATATTTTTATTAGAGTCTATCGTTAGGTTAAGTAAACACAAGCTTTGTTCTTCCTTTTCAGGACTTTAACTTTTCTACTTAAAGGAATCATTTCCAGAAACATTAATTTTCT